>NC_139926.1:719994-969994 GCF_963514095.1 Eutrigla gurnardus
TCCCCGAGTGAAGATTGAGTGAAAACCTGGCTGATTTACACACTTGGCTAAAAACATTTTTTTTACCTACTTTATCATGACTTGAGGCGGTGGGTCCAAGAGGCTTTTTTGTACAGCTCCACTTGGGCTATCTAGGAAAAAATATTTCATGCGTGTACGCCCTACCTAGAGGGGGGGCTGTTGCTCAGAAGATGGGCATAAAATCGGTCACATTATGGGCATAAAATCGGTCACATTTCATTTTGCCATTAGGTGGCGCTCTACCTGTCAGTTAAAATTGCAGTGCAGTTGTGTTCAGGACGTGATTGTTAACAAGCATGAATATTTTGGAGCAGATCGGAGAAGAAACGGTGAAGTTATAACAGTTGTGATGCCAATGGCGAAGGATGAAAATAGTAGCGCAGTCAAGGCGTCGTTGTGGCCACGCCCCTAAATATTCTGGACATCTTTAACTTGTTTTTTCTCCTTTAGGCCTTTCCAACCACATATCAAATTTTGGTATCTATCAGGTCAACGGTTTAATGATTTTTTGACTTTGTGTGACCCCTGTGAATGGGCAAAAACAGCCAAAAACGGCCAAAAATGGCACTTTTTGGAAATTTGTGGCAGCGCCAAACATTACCCAATTTTGATGAAACTTGACATGCATGTTCTTTGAACCTATAACAACATAGGTTTCTAGTTTCGTAATTTTAGGGGCAAAAGTTATCGAGTTATGCTAATTGCATTTTGGTAGCCCCACCCTCTAATGTTCATTGGCCGATATCTTCTGATAACATGCATATTTTCGAAACATTTGTGGACCACCCCCTCAGCTAGGTCTACAGAGTATGTGTACCAAATTTCGTCCAAATCGGACCAACGGTTTCCGAGAACTGCGCAACTTCCTTTTTTTCATAAAATCCAAGATGGCGGAAAAATTCGGTAGGCGGACTTTGGTACTCCAAGAGGATTTTTTGTAGAGGACACTTGTTTGCACATGTGTGCAAAGTTTCATGTCAATTGGAGTTACGGTGCGGCGGGGCTGGCGATTCTCCACTCTAGGTGGCGCTAGCGAGCAACTTTTTCGTGGTTGAATGCGAAAACGCCAAATTCTCTAACTTACGCCAGACCCTATAGACACTCCAATTTTCGTTAGTTTTTTTTCATGCTCAGGCCCCCAAAATGCAGGGCGAAGGCGTGTTAGTTTTTTTTTTCATGCTCAGGCCCCCAAAATGCAGGGCGAAGGCGTGAAAGAATAATAAGAAGAAGAAAAAACATTTGAATAACAATAGGTCTTCGCAGCCCGACGTTGTCGGCGCTCGGGCCCTAATTAGTTAAGACTGCTGAATTTTAAGTGTTTAAAAAAATCTAAATTTGAAGTTATCTCAACAAAAGATAATTTGTTGTCTTAAATAAATGTAGTTTTCCTCAAAACTTGAGAGTTTTAGTTGGACCCAAAACACAAAAATCTATTTCAGCCAGTTACCTACAATTTTTGAGTTTTCATAGCCCTTTATTTTTTACAGTGTGAAGAACCTCTGCTATTTCTCTTGTTTCGCTCTCTCTTGATCGTCCCTCCAGGAAACATCAACGTGGCAGGGCTGTTGTTGCCTGGTGAAAAATAAATATATAAAGAATCATATATGTTAGTATACTTGAGTGTACTTGCAGACACATTCATCAGTATACAAGAACGCTAATGATTAGTAAATTTGAAGTTTGCTATTTGGGGCTGCACGGTGGTGTAGTGGGTAGCACTTTCGCCTCACAGCAAGAGGGTCCCGGGTTCGATTCCCGGGTCGGCCCCGGGTTCCTTCTGTGTGGAGTTTGCATGTTCTCCCCGTGTAAGCGTGGGTTCTCTCTGGGTTCTCTGGCTTCCTCCCACAGTCCAAAGACATGCAGGATGGGGATAGGTTGATTGGTGACTCTAAATTGCCCGTAGGTGTGAATGTGAGCGTGAATGGTTGTCTGTCTCTACATGTCGGCCCTGCGATAGACTGGCGTCCTGTCCAGGGTGTACCCTGCCTTCGCCCAATGACAGCTGGGATCGGCTCCAGCCCCCCTGCGACCCTGAATACAGGATAAGCGATAGACAATGGATAGATGGATGGATGGAAGTTTGCTATTTGTACTCAAAGTATGTTAGTTGAACATAAATGTTAGAAAAGCACAATTTGAAGTGTATTTAGTGAACTTGTATGTACTAAAATGGAACAACTTCAAATAGACTTTGTACACTTAAGTGTATGTACATGCTTGATTCATTACATCATTAAAGATTGCTATTGTGTTACGTGTAATAATTAAAATCAAAATGTAATACGTGTAAATAATTTTGAGCATATAAAGAGTAGGCCTTTTTACGCAGAAGATTCCGCCGTAATCGCCATTCATGTAAACACATGGTTCTCATCTGAGGAGACACGGCTGTTGAGATAGAATCAGGATGATATCATGTAGTGTGAACCAGGGATTAGTCGACTGAGGATTTCTTTCTCTCAAATTCCTGCAAGGGTAATAAACAGGCAACGTCCATGGTGTGTAAATGACTTTCTGCTAGCAAGCATTTGAAAATGAAAGTTACAGTGCCTCAGCTGGGCTCAGAGTTGTAAGCTAACATCATCTCTTTGGTATGCTAATGTTTGGCATGTAGTCTTATTTATTTTTAAACTGTATTTATTGTTTTTTAGTTATATGGTACAGTAAAACAAAGCCCATTGTACATGTCCATATACAAGTATGAAATAGATCAAAATCAAATGTTAAACCACTGTCATGTTCCTTTGGACTAGTGACCTCTATGATGTTAACTATAGCTCTCCATTAGGTTCAACATGACACACATTCTGTCAGGAGCATATTCACTCTAACCTTTACATATGGAGATTATGCATTTCAAAATCCCACGGCCTTATTTTGACCTAAATATACAGTACAGCGTATATGATATACGGAAATGATTCAAAATGTGATATTTTTACTTAGTCTACTTTTCAAAGGTTGCCACTGGATTTACCATGTTCACTTCTTCAGATCTTGTCAAATCTAAATTGTTCCCTTATACTGTGTGATTGAGCGTGTTGTTCTCCCTCAGGTAGTGTTCAGTAGATTCTGCAGCCCGTGTGACCTTAAGGAGCTTCTCTGTACAGCGTTGGGTGCGCCGAGGTAAAACACACACACACACACACACACACACACATTTAATGCTGTCAGCTTTAATAGTTTCTAGTTTCTGAATATAGCCCTTCATGTATTTAACAATGTGTTCTCAAAGTAGCTGTTACCTGAATCATACCTTTAGTGTAGTTCGCCTTAGTTTTCAGGTTAGCATGATTCCTGTTTAGTCATGAATTTATGATGTAAAATCTGAATGTGTGTTTTTTGTCTTCCTGCAGGAACACTAATCTGTCCCTCCTGGATTCGTCTGGAGCAATGGTGTCCATCGACCCCACCATGCCACACAACACAGAGAGGTATTGTAAACTATGATCTGTATTTGCATCAGAAACCTCTCTGAATTTTTGGCCTTTTGTTGGGATTCAGTAGGGAGCAGGGTTGTCATCATACAATCTGTGTGATGAGCAGCTACAAACAGAATCTCACATCAGAAACGTTCAGAAATGAACTGATTCACAACTGAAAGTGAAACTTAACAAGCGGCGAGTGGATCCACAGATGTGCTGACAGATGGTAAAAGTCAGGGGGGGGGGGGTCCAAAGTTATTATTTGTAAAAAAAATGGGTGGTGTATTGTGACTCCTCCATAAAT
The DNA here is from genome assembly GCF_963514095.1 of Eutrigla gurnardus. Taxonomy (NCBI): domain Eukaryota; kingdom Metazoa; phylum Chordata; class Actinopteri; order Perciformes; family Triglidae; genus Eutrigla; species Eutrigla gurnardus. Next base: position 723,745 of record NC_139926.1, read on the forward strand.
GATTGCACATACACTTAAATATTTTATGCACATTTGACTCTGAATGACAAGGAATTAGAATTAGAACAACTAGAATCCATCCATCCATCCATTGTCTTCCGCTTATCCTGCATTCAGGGTCGCGGAGAACTACTAGAATGTTTCTTTAATACATTTCTCATATTTTCTTATTTATTTCTTAAATTTTTATTCATCAGCCACATGATTAGACATTTGATGGAAAGAATGCTCTTTAATTTTAAAACAAAGAATTAAGAAAAAAGAAAACAGAAACACGGAATGGATTTCATAGTTCATAGTTATCAAGCTGTTGAGATTAGCTTGACAAACGCCATCGTGATGGATTAGTTAAGCTTTCAGAGACAGCGAGGGGGTGGAGCTCGGATCTCATCTGGTATAGTCTACTCTTTGGTGGGAACCTACTGTCTATGGTCAGAATGAGAGAGAAATCATTAAGAGCACACAGCTCTTAAGGACTTTGAGCTGGGAAGAGAAGCGAGAAACAAGAAATATTAGGGCCGGGACTCGATTAAAAAAATGTATCTAATTAATTAGAGGCTTTGTAATTAATTAATCGAAATGAATCGCATTTTAATCGCATATAAAGATTTGACCTGAGAACAGTGAGAAGTAATTTTTTTCACATGGATTTTTAGTATACCATTGAATAATGACTGAATACATAAGCTTAAGCAACAAAATATTGTTTATTTTTGTTCAACCAAGTCCAACAGACCAGTGCAATTTTTGCGCAAGCGCTTCTGCTCAGCTGTTGTTCATTCAGAGCTATTTTTTTTATCATAACCTCATTAAATAATACACCATGTTTCTGTAACCAAGAAGTTTGTACACTTCTTTTATTTATCCGTTCAGAGAGAGAGAGAGAGAGAGAGAGAGAGAGAGAGATAGAGAGAGAGACACACAGACAGACCGAGAGAGTGTGTATGGTAGTAGACAGTAGTAGTGTAGATATACAGTTAAAATACACATATTTTTTATCTACTCTTCACATTTATTAAATGTATTTTCTCTTCCTGTTTCGCAGTGCGAGTTTAGTCAATGAGTCAATCGCGGTATTTTATTTAGAAAATTGCTTTTTTTGAAAATTGACCGGAAATGTCTCGTGTTTGTTTGTGTGATTTCCTGCCAGAATTGACACGATCGCTCGCGGCATGCGCAAAAAATATAGCAGACGGCGAAACGATCGCTTCACGGCATGGGATGGCCGCGCCTATTCGCGCCGCTCCGCATCTGGTGTGAACTACACTATCGCTTAACAAGGGCGCCGAAAGGAAGCGGGCTCCGCTACGTGCCTATTCGCGGCGCTTCCGCGGCCGGTGTGAACCAGGCGGTCCGCCTGAAGCTTTTGTTTTTTTTTATTTTTATTCAAATGTTTTGTATGTTTAGTATTTGATTACTACAGAATCCCAAAGTAAACATATACAAAATGAGCCATGCTGTGTCTTGTATCTTACTGTTGGGTCAATTTGTTCTATTTTCCGAGTTAGGCATTGAGAACCACTGATAAATGGTATAGAAACATGTGATGCTAATGACACTGAATGGGTCAAACAAAAAAATTGCCGCGTATGCAGCAACATTTTGGTTGGCCCCACCAAATCTCACTCCAAGGTTTGTTGAAAAGTTGGCAGCCCTGTAGCTTGTCTAATAGAGTTGGTAGAGCAGGCTGCTACTGATTGTGTCTGGTAGCTTGTCTAATAGAGTTGGTAGAGCAGGCTGCTACTGATTGTGTCTGGTAGCTTGTATTGAATCCGATGCAAATTCTTATTATTGATTATTTTCTGAGTATCAATTTTTTTGACAACCCTAATAGAGAGCAGGTTCGGAAAAGCTTTTCACTCACCCATTCAAATGATTGAAATCAGGTGTTCCAATCACTTCCATGGACACAGGTGTATAAAAGCAAGCACCTCGGCATGCAGACTGTTTCTACAAACATTTGTGAAAGAATGTGTCACTCTCAGGAGCTCAGTGAATTCCAGCGTGGTACTGTGATAGGATGCCACCTGTGCAACAAGTCAAGTTGTGACATGTCCTCACTCCTAATTATTCCGCAGTCAACTGTCAGTGGGATTATAACAAAGTGGAAGTGATTGGGAATGACAGCAACTCAGCCAAGAAGTGGTAGGCCACGTAAAATGGAGCGGGGTCACCAACTTTCAATCACTACAGACCTCCAAAATTCATGTGGCCTTCAGATTAGCTCAAGAAAAGAGTAGAGTTTCATGGAATGGGTTTCCATGGCGATCAGCAGCATCCAAGTCATACATCAGCAAGTGCAATGCAAAGCGTCCGATGCAGTGGTGTAAAACACGCCGCCACTGGACTCTAGAGCAGTGGAGATGTTCTCTGGAGTGACCAATCATGCTTCTCCATCTGGCAATCTGATGGATGAGTCTGGGTTTGGCGGTTGCCAGGACAACGGTACTTGGCTGACTTCATTGTGCCACGTGTAAAGTTTGGTGGCGGGGGATTATGGTGTGGGGTTGTTTTGTCAGGAGCTGGGCTTGGCCCCTTAGTTCCAGTGAAAGGAACTCTGAATGCTTCAGCATACCAAGAGATGTTGGACATTCCATGCTCCCAACTTTGTGGAACAGTTTGGGGATGGCCCCTTCCTGTTCCAACATGACTGTGCACCAGTGCACAAAGCAAGGTCCATAAAGACATGGATGAGGGAGTTTGGTGTGGATGAACTTGACTGGCCTGCACAGAGTCCTGACCTCAACCCGATAGAACACCTTTGGGATGAATTAGAGTGGAGACTGAGAGCCAGGCCTTCCCTCCAACATCAGTGTGTGACCTCACAAATACACTTCTGGAAGAATGGTCAAAAAGTCCCATAAACACACTCCTAAACCTTGTGGAAAGCCTTCCAGAAGAGTTGAAGCTGTTATAGCAGCAAAGGGTGGACCGACGTCATATTGGTATAAGGCAGGTGAACGAAAACTTTTGGCAATATAGTGTATATGAGTATCAATAGGATTATAAATATTCATAGAATAATTCTTAATCCAGTAATAAAGGGGCAACCCTCTGGGATCAGGGACAAATAACCGAACCGTTAATCTAGCCTCAAAGGAGGACTGTTCACCCAGAATGCCAATAAACTACTTTACCTTCAAAGGATGGCCAGAGAGCTTTAACTCTCTCTCAACCAGTTATCACAATGTTCACACAGCAATAACTACAGACAGCAGCCTTTAGAGAAAAGAATACACTTTATTTAAAGTCGCATTCGGCAACATTCCAGAGTCAGAGATCAATGTCAGTGTTGGTGTCATGGCGCCGTCCTATGGCAACTTGGTGTTGCTCTGTCTGTCAGTATGTTTGTTTGTGCTGTGTTTACGCGTGGATTATGTTTTTGGGATCATCAAGTATGAGAGAATGGCTCTCCTTCACATACGAGATAACATGGGTAAATCTGAGCCAAAGCTGAACTTTTACGAGGACATTTTAATCAGACCTTCGGACACCAGCGGTAGGCTTACTCAAGGGATTACTGATGCTAACTCCAATGCTAACCCCCGGCTGAAAACCAGGAAGCCTGGCGTTTTGGTCCGCCTGAAACGGCATCGTACTCCGCTTCCAAGTGTCTTACTTGCCAACTTCCGATCCCTCGTAAATAAACGCGATGAGCTTTCCATCCTCATCAACAGTAGATGAGTGATTGCGGATAGCTACATACCTCCCCAAGCTGCAGAAATGGAGGCGGCCAAACAACTTTCTGCTCTCATCACAGACATCGAAAACTCTAACCTGGACTCGGTGGTGTTGGTTTTAGGTGACTTTAATCATGTCAGCCTGAAACAATGCCTGCCCAGGCTAAAACAGCAGATCCGGGTGCCCACCAGGTATGATAAGATTGCCAATGCCTATCATGCAGTGGCCTGGGCTCCTCTTGGACAGTCAGACCACAATACTATCTTTTTAATACCTGCCTACAAGCAGAAATTAAAAACTGTAAAACCAACTACTAAGATGGTAAAACAATGGTCCACTCCAGCAATTGAAGCAATGAAAGACTGTCTGGTCTGTTTTTAAAGATTCATGTAATGCTGACCTAGATTAATTTACTGAAGTGGTAAATGCTTTTATTAACTTCTCTGAAAATGTATGTGTGCCTACTAAGACTGTTACTGTGTATAGCAATAACAAACCATGGTTTAGCAGAGAAATTAAAAACCTCTGGAAAAACAAAAGTATTGCCTATAAGAGTGGGGACAGAGACCTAAAGTAGCTAAGTATACATTTGAGAAAGCTGTCACTAAGGCTAAGGTGGACTACAGACGCAAGCTTGAGAACAAACTCAGTAGTAATGACAGCAGAGGAGTTTTGGAAGGCTTGAAACAAATTACTAGCTACACAAGCACAACACCAGGGGTTAGTGATGACGATCCTGAACTCGTTAGCCTTAACGAGTTTTACTGTCGTTTTGATAAAAGTAATGCCAGTCACCTCACACAGCCCAGATGGGGCAACCCCGCCAGCCCCCCTTTTGTCATTGAAGAGGATGAGGTTAGACTGTTACTTACGAAACAAAACTGCAGGAAAGCTGCAGGCTCTGACCTGGTATCCTCTGCCACCATTAAGCACTGTGCAGTTGAGTTGGCTCCAGTGCTCACACAGATCTTTAACTGGTCACTAAGAGAATGTAGAGTCCCTGTCTGTTATAAGTCTGCTGTCATAGTACCTGTGCCAAAAAAGACCAAAATCAGCTGCCTGAATGACTACAGACCAGTAGCCTTAACTCCGGCGGTGATGAAAATATTTGAACGCAAGACCAAAATCAGCTGCCTGAATGACTACAGACCAGTAGCCTTAACTCCGGCGGTGATGAAAATATTTGAACGCATTGTATGCACCTACCTGTCCAGGGTAGTGAGCCTAGACCCCTTCCAGTTTGCATACAGGGCAAACAGGTCCGTTGATGATGCTGTGTCCCTCCACTCTGTTCCTCAGCACCTAGAGTCCCAAGGTTACTATGCCAAGATTCGTGTTATAGATTATAGCTCTGCTTTTAACACAATTTTACCCATCAAACTTTTTAAACAACTTCAACAGATAAGTGTGCATGACTCACTCTGTCATTGGATCCTGGATTTTCTGCTGCACAGGAAACAAGTGGTAAGGGTAAACAGCAAAACCTCTGGGGTCAAATACATCAGCACTGGCGCCCCTCAGGGGTGTGTCTTATCCCCCCCCCCTACTGTACTCACTGTACACCAATGATTGTGTATCACACACGGACTCTGTCAAGATGTATAAATTTGAAGTCGACAAAACATTGGTAGGGCTCATCTATAAGGATGATGACGATGTGGCTTACAGGAAAGAGGTACTCACATTAGTGGAATGGTGTTCCCACCACAATTTAGAATCAAATGTTTTAAAGACCAAAGAAATGGTAGTGGACTTTGGCCGCAAGGGGCTAGTGTCCCAGCCCCTGGCCATCAATGGAGTTGAAGTAGAACGGGTGGACAGCTTCAGGTTCTTAGGGAGCATAGTCTCATCCTCAATGAAATGGGGTGACAACCTGAGCTGCATCACTAAAAAACCCCAGCAGAGGCTCTTTTTCCTCTGGCAACTGAGAAAATTTGGGGTGGCCTGCAAGGGGATGTTGCAATTCTATCGTGCCACTATTGAGAGTATTCTCTCCTTCTCTATTACTGTCTGGTATGGAAACACCACTGTCCAGAACAGGCTACACCTAGACAGAATAGTTCACACAGCCGAGAAGATCATAGGTTGCAAACTCACCCACTTACCAGAAATCTACAAGGCCCACATGCAACGAAAGGGCATGAAAATCCTGCTGGATGTAACTCACCCTGCCAACAATCTCCTTAGGATCCTCCCATCAGGTAGAAGGCTGAGGGCTATTAATACAAAGACCTCCCACTTTTTAAATAGCACATACTGTAGTGCAATTCGATTTTTAAATAGCTCTCCATCCTTGCACCAATACCTCATGGAGGTAGGTTTTTTTTTTTAAGCAACATGTTTTAAACTGTAACCATGCTATTTTGCCACTGTATTACATAGCTTGTTACATTTGCACTTTTGGTAGTGAACTCAAAACCTGCACTTTAGGTGAACTTCCACTAAAGTCACATGCCACTTTAGACTCTTGCCTATGTAGGGTTGAGCCATGAAGGAATGAATGAATCATGCATGTACTTTGTCTTATGTCTATGTCTGTGTCTTAGGCTGCCTAGTTTTTGTGTGGTGTTTGTCTTGTCTGCAAATTCCTAATAACTTCTGTTGTTTGGCAACTATGCTCTGATGGAACAACATAAATCATCCGGTTTTAGAAAAAAAAACGCGCCTCTTCGTGCATGTAGAGCTTGTTTTCCAAAAATCCACCGCGCCCGTATCATCCTGTCCACTCAGTGCAGTTCACAGTTCGTGCACACGCCACAGATCCCACCTACCCCCTCACGCATGTTACAATATCACAGGCACACGCCTCAAGCTAGGCATACGCTAAATGACGTTAGCAGTTGCTATCTATGAGTAAGTTAGCCAGCCTACCTCTGTGTAGCGTGTACTCCTTGCTGTTTATCGATGAGAGGAGACACGGGCGCGTTCTCAGGAATCTGGTGCACGTGCACTGACGAGCACTCCATGGGAGGGAGCGGAGGAGCTCGGTGGTAGAGGGGGAGGGGCCTGATGCAAATGCAAAGGATTTGATTTAAATTGAGACGGCTGTGGTTCAATGATAGAGTGAGTCGTCCTCCGGTCGGCGGTTCAAATCCCGGCTCCTCGAGTCATGCTGAAGTGTCCTTGGGCAAGATCCTGAACCCCGAATTCGCCTCTAAGGCTGTGCCATCAGTGTTTGAATGTGTGTGAATGGGTAAATAGACTGAATGTAGTGTAAAACACTTTGAGTAGTTGAAAAGACTAGAAAAGTGCTATAGAAATGCAGGTCCAATTAAATCCCTTTTATTCAGTTTCACACTACTGAAGACGAAGACCCTCTTACTTTTTTTTTGTTTTACTGGGACTTTAAGGCAGTTACTGCAAGATGACACATCCCATTTCATTTTTGGAATGGAATTTTCCAAAGCTGCTGTTTGGTAGTTTTTGCAATGACCTGAGGCCACAGCAGACCACTGCCATCCAAATTTTCTAATTCGACCAGAACAAAAAGGTGGACTGACCTAAACTTAAAGGATGATCTGGTGTCGTTAGACAAAACACTTAATACACTCCACTCCCAAGGCTGTAGACACATTCATTCACACTCACCCATACACACAAGCACACACTGATAAGAGAGGACACGTTAATAGGTGTGTATGTGTGCTTGCTATCTTATCTAAGAGTAAAATCTGAAGCTTTATATTTGTCAAACATCACCTGAGTGTATTCTTCCTTGTAAACAGTGTGTGTGCGTTTGTGCGTGTGTGTGTGTGTGTGTGTGTGTATGAGTGAGTGTGTGTGAAAAAGAATACAATGTGTTGCTTTAGAGGACACTAGAGGATTTCATTTCAGCTTCACACCACCTCTGGTCTCACAAGTAACCTGTGTCCTGTTGTGTTCAAGGTCACCGTACAGAGTGGTTCCTATGACTGGAGGACAACTTGCTGGTGAGTTTCCGCACACATTCATTCAGAAAGTCATTCAATTACATTTAATATGTGTGTAAAAGCATTAAGGGGTACTCACATTGACTATGATTACGTGCACGCTAATGTCTATGGAGACACACCTACTTTTAAGCATTATGAAGGACTTGGATACAACAATATCAATACCAACCTCCCTCAAGAAGGTGGTTGAAGGAATGAAAGAAGGAAGCTGAGTTCAACTAGGTGACTACCTGAACTTTGCTGAGGTACCTCAAACTTGCATTGTCTCTGCTGGCCATCAGGGGTCAACTCCTCTGTCTGCAAAGTTTCACAGCATGTACAAAGCAGCAATAGTGGTTAGTAGGGATGCTCCGATCAGCATTTTTGGGGGCCGATCCGATCACTGATCACAGGAATCATAAATCTGCCGATACCGATCACCGAATGGATGAATAATAATAATAATAATCGAGCCATTTTATGACTGAAAATACTGTTGATGACTGTGTAGGACGCAGCGGGATTCTGGGTCGGGCTTGGGCTTCAGACTCGTGGTGTGAATGGGACCAGAGTGGAACCGGACCAGTACTTTTATAATAAAAATGCTGCTGTGTGCTTTCACTGCCCACTCGCTCAGCTCCACTCGGGTGGCTGTAATTAAGCTGACAAACGGTTGACGTTCTTCTTGCATGTGATGTTGATACTTCACCTGCGCCGGTCACGAAGTTGTGCAAGTATTTTGGAACAATCCCAGCAGAGCAACCGCTCTGATCCACAGACACGGGACGAGCCTACTGTGCACACGAGAGTCTTTGTCTTGACTTTGTCTTTGTCTTGTCTGTTCACACGTCGTTAGCACTGTTTACACTGGAACTTTGACAGGCGTCGTGGCCATCGTTAAATTACCACCCTGCGCCTCGGGTAAAAAAAGATACATACAGTAAATATGCGATCGGCTTTTCTGATCGGCACTTTGAAGGCCCACCGATCAACCTTTTTAGGGTCCATATCGGTTGATAACGATCAGCGGCCGATCGATTGCAGCATCCCGAGTGGTTAGTGGTTCTAGTGAGTAACGCAAGGCAACACAATAGTGTGGACACAGCAATGTGAAACTTTGAAAAAACATATTTTGAGATAAAGTGTCTAAATGTCACAAGCTTCCACTTTTCCATGTCCTCCATGCATGGGCGTCGCCACCATATATCGATATGCAAAATTGCTACTTTATAAATCTGTGACTTTTTTCTCTGAATATTGCGCACCTCTCTCGGCTCCGTTTTTTTAAAACTACAGTGACCCTAATATGCCGTTGCACCTCTGCCACTACGCTGAGGGATTACGGACAGCTTGTATACAGCGCACAAGCGGCATGGAGGACAACACAGAAGAGTTGGTCCCTAAAAAGAATTTGATGTCTGTAATATGGAACTGGTTTTTCAAGCCAGATAAAGTCGATAAACTGTTTTTCCTGGCAAAAAATCTGTGACTGTGATCTGTCATACATTGTCTTCTTTTAGAAAGAGATGTAAGTTGTAAAAAGATGTGAAAGATATGTTCCAAAGCTGCTGGGATTTCAATAGTCACGATTCAGACATTATTGCATCTTTGTTTGATTGTTTTGGTTCTGAATCACATTTCACTTTAAAAAAAATGTACTTAAGATATGACAAGAGTTACTTTAAATTTTTATTTATATACTTTTTTTCAATAAGCTATTTATAGTGTTGTTTTACCTTTTAAAATTCTTGTTGAATGTTCATACTTTGCAGAATTGCACTTTCAAATTTGATTAAAATCTGTTCGAAAAGGTACTTTGGCCTAAATGGTCTGTTATTTTTTCAGTTTTGTTACGTTGTAGGGCTATATTTTTTTAATAGGGACATTTTTTTGGTTGTACTGTTCAGTAACTTGCAAAATATTTTTGCCATATCGCCCACCCCTACTGCAGACGCACGTCAATGAACGGTGTAGATCAGGCATTCCTAAATGGCGGACCGCGGTCTGGGTCTGGACCGATTGATGGTTCTGTCCGGACCCATGACCAATCTCTGATGAATGCACGAGAATAGATCGTTTTCATAGAGCATTATCTTCTTTTTTCTTTTACGGCCGCGGCTACAGTGGGCGCAGCTACTCCAGTTAATACGACAGTGACTTCACTGAATTGAGCCAATCAAATCGTTTGTTTACCCTCAGCGCACCAGAGAGAGCAAGAGAAAAGAGAAAGACAGCGATGGCAGCATTGCTTGCTCCAAGAGAAGGAAGTTTGATATGGAAAACCGTTGTTTTCAAGATGAATGGACGGATGTTCAGTCGTCGTAGAAGAAAGTGATTCCATTCCAAGTAGTGAGAAGGTTGAGAAACTCAAGGGATGTGGAGGGGCCCTCTGTTTTCTCTGAGGACAATGGAACTCCGAGGTCGGAGAAGACTGAAGTCAGAGTGACCAGGCCGGAGGCGGGTGGTGATGACGGGGGGGAAATGATGAGAAAATCGTCCAAGAGCTGGACGACGTATGGAATCCTGTGGTTATTGGACAGGATCCGACAGAGGGCTTCAGACAGGGTGTCGAAGAGTTTGGGGCTACTTTTGCAGCCAAAGGTGAGCCTGACGGCAAGGTAATATGCACCACGCCAGCAGACACCACCAACGCAAGGACTTTGAAGGCGCTGGTGAGTTTTTGAGAGCCACGACCCTTTACCAGCGAATTTAATAAGGCCGATGGCATGGTCGATGGTGCCGTAGTGAAGGGAAAAGTCTTAACTCGGGATCAAGCTATTGGTGCTGGGAATGGTACTGCCATGGGGTGCTGAAAGATCGATAATGATGCGTTTCTTGATTTCATGGTTGCGATACTGAGGGGGCTGATGCGGAAGTTAGGAAATGGAGGATGGACGACATGAAGCCTTCCTTAACTTCTTTAGCGAGAAGAGGCTGGGTGAGATGGGGCGCCACAGAGGGAGCATGTGAGGGCTGCACGGGCGGCGAAGATGCGGCAATAAATCTCATTGTCGAGAGGCCTGTACTACGAAGCAGGATTTGTGCTTAGCGAGGTAACTTAAGCGTTAACTCTGGGTTTTCCGTCCTACGACGCTGGTTCACTTCTTACCGGGGTAGATCACCATGGTAACTTTCGCTGTGGAGCTAACCTGCTCCGGAGCAGGTTATGTTCCTGATAAGAGATCAACGTGGAGAAACACACCGCCTACTGACCAATCAGCTGTCTTGGTGTGCGGATAAGAAAAAAAAAAAAAAGAAGCTTGGTGGATCCATGAGAGGGTCTCTTAGGAGAACTATAGAGTGTACAGAGACCGGCAAAACCCTTTTTCTGTCCCTGACTATGTTTTTTATGAGAGATACAGATTCTCATCGGAGGGAAATACTTTTCTGTGTCAGCGTACAGCCTACTGACCACTTTGAATTATGTTTTTATATTTATTTGATTTGCTCCCAAGTCCGTTTAACACCGCCGGGATTGCAGCTGAAAGAATGAGGCTGATATTGTCATAAACCACGTTATAAGAATACATCCAAGCAACACATTCATCATTTTAAAGTTGTATGTTTGGCCTATCTATCAACGATGTTAAGGTTATCATGAAATCAGTCAGATCTAGTAGTGTCCTTATGATGGGGCAGTCATATTATACTACTACAAATACTATTAATACGAATTCCGCATTCACACAGTCGGCGACTTTTTGCCAGCTGTTCTTCCTGCATTTGGCAGATGAAACTGTTGCCTTTTGCCTGTATTATATGTTAAACTTCTTTGTATTTCTGAAATATAATGGTTAGCTCCTCGTACATGAAATATGCCGCTCCGCTGCCGTAGACTGATCCATGTATGTGATTGGTCAAATGCTGCAAACGCCGCCTCTTTCATGTGCACGCGCTCATAGCTGGACAGGTAAACCCTGGGTTGAGTTAACGAGTTGATAACCAGCTTTGTGTGACCGCTTATCTCCGATTGCCTTTGTTAGGGTTACTTAAGATGGATCTCTGAAAGATGAGCCAGATTATGTCCACTGAGGCTGAACACCAACAGGACTTTTCTTAAAGGAGAAATCCGGTCATTTTTTACCTCATTTTCATTGTCCCCAGGGTCATCCCGACTTATTAGAAGCAAAAAACCCGACAAAAATGGTCATTGCCTAGCCCGAGATCTGTACCTGCCTGGCAGCCTTCCAGACATGCTCCAATGCTAACCCATTGGGGCAAGTTTTATCTGCTTTTCCGGGCCTCAGAAAATAATTCCAAGACCTATGCAACACAGGTTGGGTCCGTACGAGACAAGACAGCGCTCGTTTAGCTCAAATAGTGTGGCGAAACGACATAAATATGTGTGTTTTTGCATGGAGTTACTCACCTCAAGTCACCCCGTAGACATTAGCAGTAGATAGCCGAGCGCGCGCTCGTCCCACCCAGTCACCGCAGAAACGAAAACGTTTTCCTCGTAGTTTTGATTTTGTATCCATAAAGAAACGATTGAGCAGTGCAGTCGTCATGTCCATAATAAATCCATGAAGCTGTTATGTCCATATGTATGACTATGTTACAACATAGCAACCATTGCTTACAGCTAGTAATGTACCGGGTGCTCGTCCATCCCACTCACTGCAGAAACGAAAACTTTTTCCTCGTAGATTTTGTATCCATAAAGAAATGATCGAGCAGTGCAGTCGTCATGTCCGTAATAAATCCATGAAGCTGTTATGTCCATATGTATGACTGTGTTACAACATAGCAACGATTGCTTACAGCTAAACAGCAGCCCATAGCCAAACCAATGCAAGTCTTGCGCAAGTTGAAGTGTTGAACAATGCAATTATTGTTTTGTCCCATTTGTCAAAGTCCTGATTCAAATGTGGGCCCCAGATTTCACTGCCATACAGAATAATTGGTTCAAACATGAATTGGAAAATTTTGAGCCAGATTGTAATGTTGAATTTAATATTTTGTTTAATTGCATAGAAAGCCGTTCTTGCTTTGTCTCTCAGATCTTTAATAGCTACGTTGAAGCTTCCTGTGGAGCTCATGTTCAAGCCTAGATATGTATAGTTTATCGGTGTATTGTAATTTAGAGGTGTCCAAATAAAAACGGTGGATGTTTTCCTTGCTCCTGGACTGCTTCTGAAAAATCATGACTCTGGTATTTTCTAGGTTGACAGTCAGAGCCCAGGTCTGATTGAACTGATGGAGGAGGTTCAGGTGCTGCTGTAGACGTTCTTTAGTGGGAGACAACACTACCAGGTCATCAGCATAGAGGAGACCTTTGATTTCTGCCTCATTGAGGGGGAGGCCAGTTCCAGAAAGTAGGTTTTCCTGAAAGTTTTTTTAACCCTGAGAAGAGGGGATACTCTGAGTTTTCCATTCCAGAAAGACAGGTAACTCAACCTTTAGGTCAGTTACTATAGTAACTGACTCTGTGACCCTAACCTGCTCGCTGGCAGGTTTGTTTCAACATACCCTGAGTTTCTCCCTACATGTCTCCGCCTTTTTCCGGAATCTGAAATAACCGTTTTTCCTACCAATCACATACCTAATAATATCCTCCGACATTTTCAACATATTATATAGTGGACATAATGCAGATTCTTTGCAGAGCTCTTTAGATTTTTTGCGAACAGGAGTTTTCTGAAAAAGGACATTTCTTTGTTGAAATAGCCACTTATATTTACTGTTGAATATGTGAAATATGATTAAAATCATATGCCTTAGTCTATGTATTTGTGCAAAATGTAATGCTTAATTTTCAGTTGAAGCCAGTTTCTTTTTGTGCCTGGGGGATTACACCTATATGAAAAAGAATTTGTTCATTGTGCTACGTTGTGAACCACGGGAGTTGAACCACGGGAGTTGAACCACGGGAGTCGAACCCCTGTCGCCTGCCCTATAGGCAGCGTTGCTAACCGTTACACCACAGTGTCGCCCTGCATAGCTGAAAATAAAGACTTATCACCTTTAGATCAATCGACTGTTTCATGCAGTTATACACATTAAGTTGGGCCGTAGATGTCTGTCACGCCAACTATCTCTACTTTGATGCCGTTACGTTGGTTGGCTTTCTAAGGATGAGCTCGTTTTCTACATAAACACTCAGTAAGATCTACACTCAACAAAAATATAAACGCAACACTTTTGTTTTTGCTCCCATTTTTCATGAGATGGACTTAAAGATCTACAATTCATTCCAGATACACAATATTACCATTTCTCTCAAACATTGTTCACAAATCTGTCTAAATGTGTGATAGTGAGCACTTCTGCTTTGCTGAGATAATCCATCCCACCTCACAGGTGTGCCACATCAAGATGCTGATCTGACATCATGATTAGTGCACAGGTGTACCTTAGACTGTCCACAATAAAAGGCCACTCTGAAATGTGCAGTTTTGTCTCACAGCAAAATGCCACAGATGCCACAAGCATTGAGGGAGCGTGCAATTGGCATGCTGACAGCAGGAATGTCAACCAGATCTGTTGCTCGTGCATTGAATATTCATTTCTCCACCATAAGCCGTCTCCAAAGGCGTTTCAGAGAATATGGCAGTACATCCAACCGGCCTCACAACCGCAGACCACGTGTAACCACACCAGCCCAGGACCTCCACATCCAGCAGGTTCACCTCCAAGATCGTCTGAGACCAGCCACTCAGACAGCTGCTGAAACAATTGGTTTGCATAACCAAACAATTTCTGCACAAACTGTCAGAAACCGTCTAAGGGAAGCTCAACTGCATGCTCGTCGTCCTCATCGGGGTCTTGACCTGACTCCAGCTCGTCGCCGTAACAGACTTGAGTGGGCAAATGCTCACATTCGATGGCGTCTGGCACGTTGGAGAGGTGTTCTCTTCACGGATGAATCTCGGTTTACATTGTTCAGGGCAGATCGCAGACAGCGTGTGTGGCGTCGTGTGGGTGAGTGCTTTGCTGATGTCAATGTTGTGGATCGAGTGGCCCATGGTGGTGGTGGGGTTATGGTATGGGCAGGCATCTGTTATGGACGAAGAACACAGGTGCATTTTATTGATGGCATTTTGAATGCACAGAGATACCGTGATGAGATCCTGAGGCCCATTGTTGTGCCATACATCCATGAACATCACCTCATGATTCAGCAAGATAATGCACGGCCCCATGTTGCAAGGATCTGTACACAATTCTTGGAAGCTGAAAATGTCCCAGTTCTTGCATGGCCAGCATACTCACCGGACATGTCACCCATTGAGCATGTTTGGGATGTGCTTGACCGGCGTATACGACAGCGTGTACCAGTTCCCACTAATATCCAGCAACTTCGCACAGCCATTGAAGAGGAGTGGACCAACATTCCACAGGCCACAATTGACAATCTGATAAACTCTATGCGAAGAAGATGTGTTGCACTGCATGAGGCAAATGGTGGTCACACCAGATACTGACTGGTTCTGAGTCCCCAGACCCCCAATAAAGCAAAACAATGCACATTTCAGGGTGGCCTTTTATTGTGGACAGTCTAAGGCACACCTGTGCACTAATCATGATGTCAGATCAGCATCTTGATGTGGCACACCTGTGAGGTGGGATGGATTATCTCAGCAAAGCAGAAGTGCTCACTATCACACATTTAGACTGATTTGTGAACAATGTTTGAGAGAAATGGTAATATTGTGTATCTGGAATGAATTTTAGATCTTTAAGTCCATCTCATGAAAAATGGGAGCAAAAACAAAAGTGTTGCGTTTATATTTTTGTTGAGTGTAATAACGCTCTCCCGGTTGCCATGGTGAATCGTAGTATCGGAGCTCCATTGATGATGGCTTTGTAGAGTCGGCAGGCACGCGCGTAACTCAGAGTTTACATACTGTAAATCCTCTAATATAGGCCCGGGCCTTTATTTACTCAAGCACATCGCGGCCTAGGCCTTTATTGGAAGGAGGCCAGTCGTGGTGAAGAGAGAGCTGAGCTGAAAGGCGAAGCTCTCAATTTACCGGTCAATCTACGTTCCTACCCTCACCTATGGTCATGAACTTTGGGTCCTCCCGGAGGAGCTAGAGGAAGTGTCCGGGGAGAGGGAAGTCTGGGCGTCCTTGCTCAGGCAGCTGCCCCCGCGACCCGGCCCCGGATAAGCGGAAGACATTGGATGGATGGATGTAGTACTGACTGTACTGTAGGATTTTTTTTCCTCCAATGTTTACATTGTACACTTAAGGCATTTCCATTTCAATAAAGTACCTTCTAATTATGATCAGTTCAGTAAAGTGCTTAACGAAAATAACACTACATCAACATTACCTACATGATAACTGCTTTTGATAACCATTGTTCAAACCACTACAATACTTTCTGCCCTGCAGGCTAACAGATACCAGATGTCACTGAGTGACATCTGTAGGGGGGAGGGCTTATCTGAATGAGATGCAAATGAGCACTATTGTGTTTCCTTTCTGGCCAGGTGAGGTGAGGTGAAGTGAGATTTGCAAATCTTTCAGGCCAGTTTTCTCAGTGAATGGTTTTCAGAGAAGCATACATTGAAATGGCCACAACTTCATAAAATATTATCAGATGTGTTAGACATCATTGGAAAGCTAAGATAGATAGATAGATAGATAGATAGATAGATAGATAGATAGATAGATAGATAGATAGATAGATAGATAGATAGATAGATACTTTATTGATCCCGAAGGAAATTCAAGCATCCAGTAGCAATAACATACATAGAACATACATTAAACATACATTACAATCTATATAAAAGCTATATAAAATACAAAGTGTCCATTGTCTATTGTGCCTCCTGCCATCACTGAGAGCTGGTGTACAGTCTGATGGCCAGGGGGACGAAAGAGTTCTTAAGTCTGTTGGTGGAGCAGGATTGGGACAGCAGTCTACCACTGAACACACTTCTCTGCCTGATGAAGGTGTTGTGCAGAGGGTGGTGGGTGTTGTCCAGTATGGACAGCAGTTTGTCCAGGGTCCTTCTCTCTGCCACTGTCACCAGAGAGTCCAGCTCTGTGCCCACCACTGAGCCAGCTCTCCTCACCAGTCTGTCCAGTCGGGCAGCGTCCCTCTTCTTGCTGCTTCCTCCCCAGCAGACCACAGCGTAGAAGAGGACGCTGGCCACCACAGACTGGTAGAACATCCGCAGCAGTTTTTTACAGATGTTGAAGGACCCCAGCCTTCTCAGGAAGTACAGACAGCTCTGTCCTTTCCTGTGGCCAGAGTCCATGTTTGCTGTCCAGTCCAATCTCGTCCAGCTGCAGCCCCAGATATTTGTATGTCCTGACCACCTCCACATCGACCCCCTCAATGGACACAGGTTGGAGATGTGGTTTCTTCCTACTACACTTTCAGAATCTGCACTGTAAGAAAAAAAAAACGTAAAAAAAGGTCAATGACTGGCAGCTACGGCTGCCAAACAAAAACTGTAAAATTAAAGTAAAATATCCTAATTCAAATAAAGTGCAAAAACATTACTTTTACAGAAAATGTCATTAAATATTCAGCAGAAAAATACAGTTATTTTACAGAATTTTCCTCAATTTTTAAGATCAAACACCTTTAATAAAGTGAAAATTCTAAAAGTTCTTCAGAAAAATACAGTTATTTTACAAATTTTTCCTAAATGTTTATGATCAAACACCTTTGATAAAGTGCCAATGCTAAATTGTGCCAATTCTGCAGAAAAATACAGTTATTCTACAAATATTTCTTAATCTTTTTACAATCAAACACCTTTGATAAAGTGACAGTGCTAAAGGTTCTGCAGAAAAATACCATTATTCTACAGATTTTTCCTAAATTATTCCAATCAAACACCTTTAATAACACCATAAAAAACAGTCAAATGACTGGCAGCTACGGCTGCCAAACAAAAACCCTAAAATTAAAGTAAAATATCTATAATAATACATCTAATTCAGATGAAATAAAATTTTCATTCTGCACGGTTCTGCAGAAAAATACCACTATTCTACATATTTTTTCTATATTCTTACAATCAAACACCTTCAATAAGTGTGTTACATGTTCAATATTTAATGATTCAGTTTTTGTAATATTACAGTTTTAATGTAATACATCAACAACTACTGTACTGACTGAAAATATCATGTAAAAGATTATTGTGAAATATCCTCAACTGAAAACAGGAAATTCAAAATCGATACATCTAAAGATTTTCACTGTTTCAATTAAAGTAGGTCACGAAACTTAATTACAAATAAAATACACACCAATATTGATTCTAAAACCCCTTTATTTAATGAGTTGTAAATTTACAATATCAACCAATTATTCACAAACAGTTCTTCAGAGACCCCCAAGGAAGAATTGAACAACTAAAAATTCTATTTCTCCATGTGTCTATCTTGTCTGTTAGCTGTACTATCATGACGAGGTGATGGTGTACAGGTGGAGAGCTGCTGGGCTGAGGGGGTTGTTTTCAGTTGAATTTTTAGCTTGTATTTTCTAATTCAGTTTTATATTGTTTTCCACAACGTTCTCCTGTCCCTGGGGGCTCTGTAGTTCCAATAATATTTGTAGTATTTGTGCACATGCATTACATTCTTGATTTAGCCAATTTAGCCCTCTTAATTTAACCTTAAATGTACAGTGTATTATCAAATAAAATCAAAACATACCACAAAAGGTAAATTAATCTGTACCAGAGGTGACAGTGCAATGTAGCAGATAAAGAAGTATCCTCCTCCAGTAATCAGCTGGATCTTTGGTGCACCTGGGGAAGGGGAAGGGAAAAAGGACAAAGTAAGATCCACTGAAAAGTCCTTACTATAAAAAGGATTTTATTTATTTTTCTCTTGTTATTAGTTGATCCAGAGTCAATTTTTATTTTATTTTTTTACGGTATTGACGCGCCGCTTGCCAGTATTGCATGCTTTGTGGGCTCTCTCCTTCATACAATCACACGCACACTTCATGGCTGCACCTGATTGGATGTACGCTTTCACAGCTGTCCTGTCTGCTCCTGGATTTCACACAGACCAACATGGCGGCTCGTTTGGAAACTTTCTCTCATTTTACGACAATAGTTCAACGAAATGTGTTTCTGAAAACATTTTAGGCGAAAAATAAGCTATGCAGTTGCAGACTCTGTCTTTATTTTAGATCGAAAATGGTCAGTTTAAAAGATTTTTGCGTGGCGCCCGACGACGAGTCGAGCCGGGCAGCTCTGATTTGCACAAAGTAGACTCGACCTCAACTTTATACGCCGTGCAATGGCTTTGCGTAGCGGCGAGTTTTGAGAGACGGGGCGCCGCCTCCCGCAAGCTCTCAAAAATCTTTTAAACTGACCGTTGTCAATCTAAAATAAAGATAGATTCAGCAACTGCATAGCTTATTTCTCGCATAAAATGTTTTCAGAAACACATTTCGGTGCTGACCAAGATGACCTAAATGTGATAAAGTAACGTTTATCACCTACGACTATAGATAACGTTACTTAACGGTTAGCTAACAGTTTGACAAGACCATCACTGTAAATTAAGGGAATGAACACAAACACTGCATTAGGTTATGAATTTAGAAAGGGAAGGGAAATGTATTCTTACCTGATACAGCAGAACAGTTATAAAGTGAAGTCCAAGTAATAGCTGACCAAACAGATCCGTCCGACCCTTCAACTGTGTCCATACTCCACTTTTTTGTTCTCCGTTGAATTCCCACAACTTAGATTCGCTCCAAATGAAAACATAGCAAGCAGATGTCAAATAATCCAGTTAATAATCCAGGTAATACATTACTGGTCAGGTAGTCCACTAGGGCACGATTGCCAGCGCGTACCCATTCAAACTGACGTATTTTCAAAAAGAAGACGCGCACAGTTGTCATTGGCCAGTTTTCTGAAATGACAGCCACATCAACCAATCACATTCAAAGCAACATGGCAAGACGGCCAATGGCAATTGTATCAGCGTGGTATCTTTTTCTTTATCAAGAAAAGATGATAAAGAAATGTTTATTTATTTTTATTTGTAGGCGGATATATATTTAATTACATAAGCAGCTCTCTCTCTCTCTCTCTCTATGTCACATACGATCTACTGCATTATGTGTAAAGCACTATATAAACAAAGATGAGTTGACTTCACTTGATTTAAGCAAAATATCAAAAGCATCAATATGTTTACCAATACTTGCATTACTTGCTGAACATCAGATAAAGGCCTATTCCAGTTAAATAGATGTAAAATAGATATAATAGATAGACATTATGTTAATTGGAATGTATAAATGCTAACCCACTCATATTATTTTATTTTGCGATAATCATTGTTATTTAAGCATTATCCGAATTCAAGCTTTATCCATCAACAAGTTTACCGATTGCCGTCATTGACCTGTTTTTGACTTCCCCACACATTACGCTGCCTTCAGCCACTGAAAGACAAGCCATATCTGTCTGCACAGACAGCGTATTTTTGTATTTTTGTTAGAATTATTGCCATTGTATCCAGAATTACAGTTTGAATATTAAAGTACTCACTAGTCTAAAACTATCTAGTCTAATACAAAGTCTATACACGTACATATACATACCACATAGTACTAGTAAACTAATAAGATTTACCTTAACCTTACAGAGAAAAACGTTAGTATGGACATAAATCTTAATATAATGAGCTACATATTTAATTACAGAGTTTGAATGTAAAAGTACACATGAATCTAAAACTAATAAGATTTACTTTAAAATTACAGAGAAAAACATTAGATTGTTGGTATGGACATAAACCTTCATATAACAAGCTACATATTTAATTGCAGGTTGAATGTATAATTACATGCAAATGTGAAAATAATAAGATTTACTGTAAAATTACAGAGAAAAGTGTTAAGATTGTTTTTATGGACATAAACCTTTTTATTACAAGTTACATATTTAATTATAGAGAATTACTGTCATTTTACGTAAATTTGTATTTAATTTAAGAAAACAGAAAGATAACGTATAATTAATATAGTATTTTTCTGTAAAAAAAAATTAGAAATAAATGTAGTTTGTCAACACTGTCATAATACTTAAAATAAGAGGCAGATTGTTAATTTACTGATAAAGTCAGTAATTTTACAGTTTTGTACACTATTTTCAAAGAACAGAAAAACTACTGTAAAAAATTAGTCATAAACCGTAAAATTAGGATTTTTTTTTTTTACAGTGTGTGAACAACTCAAAATGCCCCGAGGTCGACTTCCTGGTTTTGCTGTGGCTGGTCACATATTGGTGTAATCAAACCTTTATTCCACAGGTCAGGGAAGACACCAGCTTTTAGGATAATGTTAAATAATTTAAGTAAAGCCAATTTGAATGTATCATCTGAATATTTAACCATTTCATTTAATAGGCTGTCTATGCCACATGCCTTTTTATTTTTCAGGGCCTGGATGCTCTCATTCAGTTCCTCTACTGTTATGTGAGCATCTAGAGGATTTTGATTTTCTTTGATTACTGTTTCTAAAGTTTCCAAATCGTTATGTATTTCATTCTGTTCCATGTTCTTTGAAATTGTATTGTAGAGTTTTGTTAAGTAATTAATCCAAATATCACCGTTTTCAATTGCCAATTGATCCTAATAAGTTTGGTTTAGATTTTTCCATTTGTGCCAAAACTGGTTTGTCATCAAAGCTTCCTCTATTTTTGAGAGCTGCTGCCTGGTATATTGTTCCTTCTTTGTTCTTAGCGTGTCTTTGTATTGTTTAAGTGCCTCATGATAATGTGTCTGAATATTTTGGTTGTTTTGGTCTCTGTTTCTCTTTGGATAATTTTCTTAAGGTTTTTCTTATATTTGTACAATCATGATCAAACCATTTGCTAGTCGTTTGTTTTTGTTTTTGGTGGTTTTCAGGTTTGATAGCGATGCCAGTTTGTCAAAAATGTGATTAATTTGGTCTACAGCAGAATTGACTCCACCTATGTCTTAGGGAAATATTTTGGAGAGAAATACATTGATCAGATGTTTAATTTGGGGATGTTCAAATGCTTTTTGGTAACTCTCTATGCTGTCAGTTTTCCATTTATATGAATTTTAAAGAGTTGTTTGTGTTGTGAGGCATCAGAATTACTGAGAGCCTTCTTCAAATATAGGGTAATTTTACTGTGGTCTGACAGCGGTGTGAGTGGACTGACTGTGAAAGCTCTGAGAGACGTTGGGTCCAGGTCTGTGATGGCGTAGTCCACCGTGCTGCTGCCAAGAGCTGAACTGCACGTTAACCCAGAGAGTCTCCTCTCAGACGTCCGTTGACGATGTACAGATCTAGTGTGCGACAAAGCTCCAAAAGCTGGATCCCACTCGTGTTGCTGGTTTTATCAAAACTGTGTCTGTGCGGTAACTTTGTCTCCCTGATTATTAACATTGTCTGCTCTCTCTCCTGTTCAAACATCTAAGTCTCCAGACAAGAACATTTCCCAAACTTTTACAATGATTAATGTCCCCTTCTAAAACAGAAAAAATGTCTTCATTGAAGTATGGGGATTCTGAGGGTGGGATGTAAACAGCACAATTCCTTTGTTAATTTGTACCCAAATGTTAGGTTAGGTTAGTGCATTTCTCCGACACCGTTCATCCGATTTAGACCAAAAATTTGTGTGCATACTCAGTGGCGTCAATTCAGCCAAAGCTAAGGTATGGCAAGGTTACTAGTCACATGACTTAACTACAGTATCAATAAATATACATGCCCAGCAAATAATCATAACAAAAGTGACAAGTCTGCTATGTAGCTTATCTCATCATTTTAAAGTTATATGTTTGGCCTTTTATTGCGGAAGGACATCGTAAGAGTTAAAGGGATGAGAGAGAGCGACGACATGATTTAAAAGAATGCCACAGGGCGGATTCGAACCGGGGCCGCGGCAAGAAGTCTTGGTTCACAGGGCGGTAACTCCACCACTAAGCTATCAGCGAAGTTTAGGTTTCATTTAATCAGTCAGATGTAGTAGTGCCCTTATGATGGCCGTCATATTATATTATATATTACACCACTAGTAAGGCATTTTTGCCAGCTGTCCTTCCTGCATTTGGCAGATGAAAAGGTTGCCTTTTGCCTGCATTATATGTTTAACTTCTTCGTATTTCTGTATGATTATGGTTCGCTCCTCGTACGTGAAATACGCCGCTCCGCTGCCGTAGACTGACCCATGTATGTGATTGGTCAAATGCTGCAAACGCCGCCTCTTTCATGTGCACACGCTCATAGCTGGGCAGGTAAACCCTGGGTTGAGTTAACGAGTTGATAACCAGCTTCGTGTGACCGCTTATCTCCGATTGCCTTTGTTAGGGTTACTTAAGCTGGATCTCTGAAAGATACCCTGGGTATGTTGAACTCGCTTCGTAGTACAGGCTCCAGCTCTGACCTCCGTCGTCTCGTCAGGGGGGGCTGGGAGATACCACATTTCAAGATATGGAGGGGGGATACAAGTGTTGGGAAAGATAATATCTAGAGAAATCGATTGTGTTGTTCTGATTTTCACTTGTAGTTAATTTATATGTATTAAATAATAGATTAATCAATACAAATTGACACAGAGTAATTCCATAAATGTATTAAAAAAATTGTTTTACATTTTCCCCTGGAGCCAAGGTGTGGCAGCTGCCATACCTTGCCATACCCAATTGACGCCCCTGTGCATACTCCGTTGACCTAGCTGGAGTCATGATCAAAAAAGGTTTTGAAAATATGGTTTTATTCAGAAGATATTGGCCAATGAACATAAGAGGGTTGTGCCACCAAAACACAATTAGCATAACTCCATAACCTTTGGGCCAATCATCACAAAACTAATGTTGACATAGCATCAAAGAACATACATGTTAAATTTCATCAAAATCGAGTAATGTGGGACGCTACCAAAAATTTCTAAAAATTGCCATTTTTGGCCATTTTTAGCCTTTCACAGGGGTTGTACTTGATCTAACTTGGACTATACCATTGATCCGATTGATACCAAAATTGGATATATGGTTGGAAAGGCCTTAAGGACAAACATTTACCCAAAGATGCTCCAAAAGTTTAGGGGCGTGGCCAGGGCGACGCCATGACTGCTCTATTTTGAACCTTCTTACTTCAGCGTTTCTTCTCTGATCTGCTCCAAAAAATGCATACTTGATAAGAGTGCCGTCTTAAACACATCTGCACTGCAATATTGACTCACAGTCAGAGCGCCACCTAATGGCGACATGAAATGTGACTGATTTTATGCCCTTTTTCTGAGTAACATCCCCCCTTTAGGTTGGGTGTACATGCACAAAATATTTTTTCCTAGATAGACCATGTGGAGATGTACAAAAAAGCCTCTTGGACCCACTGCCTAAAGTCAACAGAAAGTGGGCAAAAAAAATGTTTTCAACCACCTGCATATTTCACTAATTAGGGTCCAAGCGTTGACAATGTCGGGCAGTGAAGGCCTCAGCATTAAAAAAAAAGTCCTCAAAATTGGTGTGCACATGCGGCCTGGTGAAAAATGTGAGAATTTGGCGGTTTCGTGTTCGGCCACAAAAAAGTTGCTTACTAGTGCCACCTAGCGAGACCATTCGCCAGCCCCGCCACACCGTAAGTCCGATCGACATGAAATTTTGCAGACATGTGCGGACGAGTTTCCTCTACAAAAAAATCCTCTTGTCTGCCACCGAAATCTTCCGCCATCTTGGATTTGATGAAAAAATGGATCTTACTAATTTCTCCGACACCGTTGATCCGATTTGGATGTCATTTTGTGTGCCTACTCGTTACACCTAGGTAGGGTGATGGTCCAAAAATATTTTGAAAATATGGTTTTATTCAGAAGATATCGGCCAATGAACATAAGAGAGTTGTGCCACCAAAACTCAATTAGCATAACTCCATAACCTTTGGGCCAATCATCACAAAACTCGAAACCTTTGTTGAGGTAGCTTAACAGAACATACATGTCAATTTTCATCAAAATCAAGTAATCGAGTAAACAGTCATCAAACTTTCCACACCTGCTAATGATTTTATTCATTGTCTCATCTGCTCCACACTTAGCACGCACCTCAAACAGCAGTCAGGGAGATAGATGGCTTTGAATGTCAATCGCATGTGTCTAAACTTGCGCCACAAGGAGCCGGCCGCAGCACAGGTAGCGTCCACGACACTGCCGTGTGACTGCAGGCACTCCACGGCCGCATATGAGCGAGGGCCCATCACGATACTGCTTGCAGTTTTAATTTGAATTGAATTTGTAAATTCTGATCTATACCAGATGAGCATCCCTACCCTGAGTGACAGTTTGAAATTTGATCGATGGGACTACAATCTCTGTGTAACCGAGAGGACAACTAGTGGAACCATCTCCTCTGAACCACGTCTCTTGCATGACAGTTATGGCAGAGTCTCTAATTGCATTAATACATTCTGGATGTATGCTCTTTAAACCAAAGGCTGATGATCTTAGGCACTGGATGTTCCAAGATGAGATGTTAAAAGATTTAATTTTCCTTCCTTTGTTTGTATACTGTCTTAAAAATGAGACAAAAGGTGAGACAAACACAGAAAATAAACAATGAAAATAATATTAAACAGGAAATACCAATGCTAGATTAAATACATATGAAAGACAGTTGAATTTACATATGGATAAATATAATATGAGGAAATGTGTTGGATTTAAATGGTGGAAGCATCACAGTTGATGTCCGGTGTCCTTCTGGTCCCGACAGAGGAGTCCCCCAACTGAGTGTCTGGGTCCCCATCTCCCCTGATAGCCAGGATTTTCTCCACCCCCTCAATCATCTCCTTCTGAGCACAACAGTGTCTGGATGAGGGCTTCACTGTGGGCATACCAAGCAGATCTTTTCACAGTTGGCATCACAATGTCCAGCACTTCCTTCCTCTGGGATTTGAGGCAGTCCAGCTGAAACAGGATGTGCCTAGGCCCTTCAATCCAGGAGTGATTGACCTTCATTTTGAACCAACATGGATAGTATACTCCAATGATAAATTCCACAATGAATCGCAGATTCTTCAGGTTCTTTCCTTTAAGTCCATGCTTTGACACCCAGAGCCTGAGAAGTCTGTTCGCTGTGGTGAGCCAACGGCTGTGTTTCACTGGTCCTATCTCCAACAGAGCTATCCTTGCAGGAAGCACTCCATCCCTGACTGCACAGGCAATTTTATACCCATAGTGTTGATCAGTTGAGAGATCTTGAATGACCTTGTCAGACAGCTTGATCAGTGGTGGGCCAACAGAGATCTGGGGGAAGTTTGGATTGATATCCAATTCTGTAACAGAATCAAGGAGTTTTCCTATTGTCCCAGATAATTTGTTGTCTGACAGAGTAGGGCCATCAAGGGCAACAATGAGATGGTGTAGAGGAAGTTCACCAGTGTGCAGGTTGCACACCAACCAGACCAGCTTTCACCCAATGTGCAGCTCCAGCTTGCGCATGACTCCAGCTTTCACACCAGTGTTGACATTCGTTGAGTCTCCTCCAATGGCCCACAAGGTCTTATCGAAACCCTGCTCTTTCAGCCAGGCAAACAGGACCTTAGCAATCTTCTCTGCATGTGATTCCTCTTTACTTGCTTTCTCTGGGGTGAAGTGGAACAGATAGTTGCTGCCTGGCTCACTAACGACACTATAGTGTTCTTCCTTGATCTTTGCAGGAAAAGACTGGACACTGCCCTTTAGCCTCCATCATCACATTGGTCAGGTCAATCTGCCCATCAAAGAGGATACAGGAGATCCCACCTTCCTCCCTGCACTTTTCCTCAAACTCTTCTCCCAGCTCTCTCATCAACTTCTCCTGTGCTCTCTTGACCTTGTTCTTATCAATCACTCTACTTGTGTCGTCTTCTGTGATGATTCCCGCATCAATCAGGGCTGCAGTTGCTATGGCTGCAGTTGGCCTCAGCCCTATGCCATACCTTACACTAGCAAGGGCTATGTTTGGAATCTCATCATAGTTTTTCTGTACCTTAACTGAAGCTGCAGGTTCAGGGTCAGTTTCAGGGACAAACTCATCTTCAGCACCACTTCTCTCCACTTCCAGATCCTCATCACACTCTGCTAAAAATCTCTCGATGTCCTTCTTGGCTGCCTTCTCTGCTGCTGCAGAACTTTCCCCCTTGCTCCTTCTCCTTTCCTCTCCCTTCTTCTCCATCCCCTGTCTTTCCAATTTCTTCACCTGTCTCTTGTGCTCTGGCAGATCAGGGCCCCCCATTTGGTGGGGACCTTTACTTCCAACCTTCTCTTTCTGGCCCTTGATGTAGGCAAGCTCCTTAACAGGAATCTTTTTCTCTCTGCTGTGGGCTTGGTTCACACAGCCCTCACAGCCTTCTTCCTCACAATTGGTTATCTGACACTTGCAAGTCAAAATATCAAATAACGTGTCTAACTTGAGCATGAACCTCTCTTTTGCATCAAGTTTGCCCTTCCCAAGAGAAAACTTCACTGCCTGATTCCAGGCGTCCTTGAGCTTGGACATGATGGTCACCTTTTCATTAATAAGAGGTGGCTTGAAAAGAGCATTAGCTTTTCTCCACTGACCAATCAGAGCAGGGTAGATGTCACCCACCAGCTGATCCACTGGGTAGTTCCTCCGGTCATGTTCACATTGTTCCCTCAAGTAGATGCCATACCTCAGGATATCCCTCACAGTTGGCAGTTCAGACACCAACAGCTCCTGGCCGTTGCCGACAAAAATACTCAAATGAGAGCTTGATTCTGTCCTTGTCTTAACATGAGCCATTTTACTACTGCATAACTCAACACAATATGAATTTAAACCCGGACCCGTCTGCGCAAAGCTCAATTTTTACGACTGCGCGGACTCCGCGTACTCAGTGTCACGCAATAGACTGCTCGGTGACACCGTACGCTCGACTATGAAACCTCAAACGTCCACGGACAGTGCATGTGGAGTCTGCATGGCTCACAGTACGCGCACAGTCCGCCCGACTATGTGGGAGCCTTAACTATCAGGTGGCTCTTATGAGTTAGAAGACTTTTTCCCTCCAGAATTTCCTCTAATCATATAAAATGTAATGTTTCTAGATGGTATCACAGTTACAATTCAAATCATTCCAGAAGAATAGCAAAATAACCCGAAATTTAAAAATAATCAACTGCAAATCGTCCTGTCCAGGGTGTACCCTGCCTTCACCCAATGACAGCTGGGATTGGCTCCAGCCCCCCCGTGACCCTAAATACAGGATAAGCGGTAGAAAATGGATGGATGGATGGATCAACTGCAAATTGATGTAGGTTGGGGTTATCAGAATTAAAAATTAAATTCAGATTTGTCTTCTACACACTAAAATACATGATTTGAAGACCCCTCTTAATTGATTTAAATTGTTTTTTGAGTATGGCCCGCCCTACTGGCTAGTTAGCAACAGCTGGCAATGCTAAATGCTAAATCAGGCAATGCTAAAATAGCAGTAAGATTAGCAATACTACACAGCTAACGTTTGTTTTTAGTTTTATTTATAAACTTCAGCGCATTTCAGCCATATTGTCTGAAATGCCTCCCTGGCGTTCTGTTGATATGCTGGTCAGTGGTTCTCTGTGTAGTCTACCTGACATGTACATTGGATAAAAGGCCTCTTTGAGGACAAAGCTCTGTTCAATAAAAAGGTCTTATCAAGTCTGTTACTTTAGAGGCCAGAATCCCAGGACTGAGCTTGGAGCAGTTACATCAGCTGTTGGACCTCTGGCTGACACACAAACACCAAGTCAACTTACTGTCTGGCAGCATGGAGCACCGGGACAGCAGCACTGGGACCGGCTCACAGTTGTGACACCCAGTTGCTGTGTCTGGAAGATAAGTGCTCACTACCCAGATCCACACGGACAATATAAAGGTTTCATCCCTAGGACTAGAGTAGTGAGTGTAGTATTTTTTGCAATAACAATGTTTATTTCTTTACCATTTATGTTCTGCATAACCTGTTCTAAATTGTTTGAATAAAAGTCTTTAAAATGTTCAAGGCCTTTTCCTTATACTCACAGCATAAACAATCCAACCATTACATGTATCTGTTTACAAGCTGCACAAATAATGATGAGAACCAGGGGGGCACCTGATAGAACCACATGTTGGCAGGGATCATCTGGCCTCATTGCTTCACCGCACAATAGCACTCTGCAGATCTGATATATAACTGTAGTCCTTGTACAGTGTGTAGAACCTCCATGTCCTGGACTTCTTGGTGTACAACTTGCTGCAACCATTGTGAAATGTTCATATTACCTTACCTTGCACAGCCCTTTGTATTACCAGATGGAATGCCATCAACACATTAAATCTCCACCATGCTTTTTATTCTCATTACAAATGCAGCAACAATGCAGCTGTAATACCTAGACATTTATGACCTTAAGTGATAGGAGGACTTGTCACACAACAAACTGAACAGAGCCATCATCTTTTCTCTTGGCTGATCTTTAAAGTGGTGACTGTAGTCCAGGACAACAACACGAGCTACCTGTGAAAGAAGAATTAAATATGAATAAGATAACAGAGGTCTGACCCATGTCTGAATCCAGCTGTAGTCACCAGTGAGAGGGAGACTCCCACAAAAAGCTAGAAACAATATATCAATCCGTGTTTCACCTGTGTGGAACTGTTTACATTCTCAACACACATGTAAGCCTCATCGCTACGTCAAATGTCCGTTCAAAGGCAAGATAAATCAGATGACAACCATCAAACTACATTAGCTCACAACTACAATGCACACACGTGAGGCTAGTTGGATTACATACAAGCTAACGCTACACTACATCCCTTTCAACGTTAAGAGAGATCACGTAAATAACACACGTAGCATTCGCTGTAGATTAGGGGACATGGCGTCTCTTTTTAACCTCTTCTCTCTTTCTGTTGCTCCTGACTGTATCCGTCTTCTTCTTTTGTGAAGAGCTGTTGGTAATTTCTCAGTCATTCTGCAGCTCTTCTTGAATTTTCTTCTTTTACGTTGTGTAACTCGCTCGCCGGCTGTAGCTCCTGCTAGCTGCAGCTATTGCCTCCGTCTGCCGAGTGCAGAGACGGCTCGCCACTTGCACACAGCCAACGAGTGCTCGAGATCGGCAGAGTGCACGTAATCAGGAAGAATGGACGTGCTTTTGACAGCCCTGCCCCTGCCACAGAGGACTTTTTTTATTTAACTTTGTTATACCAGTGCTTCTAATGTACATACACTTTTCAGTTTGTTACGATGATTTCAAACAATATAAAAAAAGTGTTCTGAATAGAATAGCCTATGATGCCTTTAAAGACATGTTATTTCTGCAACCCAGTTTGCTAGCACAATATCAATTATTTATAGAGTATCGACGTTGGTTTTGTCATTTAAACCTCTCATCTCATCTCATCTCATCTTCGAACGCTTATCCGGTGTCAGGTTGCGGGGGTAGCAGCTTCAACAGGGGACCCCAAACTTCCCTTTCCCGGGCCACATCAACCAACTCTGACTGGGGGATCCCGAGGCATTCTCAGGCCAGTGTGGAGATATAATCTCCTTACCTAGTCCATGTTCTTCCCCGTGGCCTCCTTCCAGCTGAAACACCTCCCTAGGGATGCGCCATGGGGCATCCTTACCAGATGCCTGAACCACCTCAGCTGTCTCCTTTCGATGCAAGGAGCAGCAGCTCTACTCCAAGTAATCCCTTATGGATGACTGAGCTTCTCACCCTATCTCTAAGGGAGACGCCAGCCACCCTCCTGAGGAAACCTATTTCAGTCTCTTGCGATCTAGTTCTTTCAGTCATGACCATCCCTCATGACCATAGGTGAGGGTAGGAATGAAGAATGACCGGTAGATCGAGAGCTTTGCCTTCTGGCTCAGCTCTCCTTTCATCACAATGGAGCGGTACAGGGAATGCAATACCGCCCCCGCTGCTTCGATTCTCTAACTTGGCTAACTTGGTGGGTCACTAGCAAGAGCGAGTGCTCTGTTAGCGAATACTGACAGCTATGGTGCTAGTGAAGAGAGTACTCTTGCTCCCCTGTCATTAGCTTCTCTTTGAGAAGCTAATACAGCAGAAATATGATCCCTTCTTCTAGTTTTAGTCAGAACAGGTGCTGCAGCATTGTACCAGCTGGAGAGATTTAAGAGATTTATTAGAACATCCTGATAATAAGGAATTACAATAGTCCAGCCTTGAGGTAACAAATGCATGGGCAAGTTTTTCTGCATCTTTTTGAGACAGCATTGGCCTAATTTTAGTAATGTTACGCAGGTGAAAGTAGGCTGTCCTTGTAGTTTTGTTTAACATGCAGTCAAAGGACAGGTCCTTATCAAAGACACAATTTCAATTTCTGATATATTTTTCACTTCTGGTCAGCGTCAACCTGCTCGGCTTCATCACACACGCACCTCAAATGATGATGAAGCACCATATTTTTTATTAGTCATACTTCCTAAATAAACCAGCTCTTTTACTGAACTCA
The DNA here is from genome assembly GCF_963514095.1 of Eutrigla gurnardus. Classification (NCBI taxonomy): domain Eukaryota; kingdom Metazoa; phylum Chordata; class Actinopteri; order Perciformes; family Triglidae; genus Eutrigla; species Eutrigla gurnardus. The sequence goes on from NC_139926.1 coordinate 754,757, forward strand.
CGGAGCCTGTCATTTGAGCTTGTGTCTGAGAGTGACGATCCAGTCTGCACACTCACTCAAACTGAAGCAGCTTAATTAATCACAGAGATGTTTTAACAACAGTCTGCCGTGACCTGTTTACCCTCACATGAAACATGCAACGTGAGTGACACAATGTACAAACTACTACCGACCAACAAGGTATTTTAGTTTTTAGTTCTTCAATTTCTTGTAGCTGTTAGTTTATTGGCCGGTGGTGTTGAACTTTGACCACAACAGTGGAGCTTTCAGCCAATGGCAGGGCTTGTTTGTGTGTCCAGCCTGTTGTCAGTGTGTGGGAAGCGGATTGAGAGGTGGCTTGTTAATACATCAAGCTGTAAGCTGCTTCCTGCTGCAGACGCTGTGTTGGTGAGACGGGAGGTAGAGGGGCTCATTTTATTCGTATTTTCTCTTCCTACTCTTCTGCCATCTGATGCCTTCGGATTGATTTCCATAACAATACCTCTGTTAATGTCTGTGTGTGCAAATGTGTGTGCAACACGCCTGTTGATGCACAAAACACTAGCAGGTATTATTATTGTTTGATCCAGTTTGTTCATTGTACCATGAATTACAAATATGCTATGATATACCACAAAACTAAACTTTCTTTATGTGCAAAATTACCTTGAAATTGACAAACAGCATATGTGTTATTCATGGTACAATTAAAATAGGATCAAAAATGTATCTCGCTGGTGACTACCATACATAGCCTTTCTATAAAGAGAGCAATATTTCACACAGAGCGAATGGGTAGGCAGGTGAATGGGTCAAACAAACACAGGACTTTAGTCCAGGATAGCACTGTTCATGTATCATGCCAAACTAAAAGTAAACGTTAATATTTTGTGTCTGTGAAGTGTCATCCAGGTCATGGTCATGCTGGAAAACTTGCTTTAGGTTTTTAAATATGTTCCGCCTCTCATCCAAAAGGCTTCTTTAGTTCAGAACTGACAGTTCAGGTATATAACCTCTCATAGGGTCATTAGCATTGTGAGAGGCATGTGACTCCCGGACCCACCCATCCCTCAAGTGAAACTTGAGTTGTTAGCACCTTGGGTGGGGGGGGGGGGGGATCCCTCAGGCTCTTTTCCCAAACCTAACTGAGTGCTTTTGTTGAATTTCTGAGGAGTTTGTTTTGAAAGGACACTATGTATGTAACAAGGGCAACATAGAGCATCATAGTTTGAAACTTAAGAGCTCTGACCAAGCTTTGTTATTTGACAGAGAATTGAGAACATGTTGCCATGTTGGAGAGAAGCGTTGCCTTGTTGGCTGCCTCTATTGTAGATAAAACATGAAGGAAACAGTGATACAGCGAGATACAGCAGCTTATAAACTGCTCTACATGCTAGAAAAGCTTTGGCCCACTAGTGTCCTTTTTATTTCTGGCCACCTATTCCACCACTAGTGTTAACAGTGTATATGTGTGTATGTGTATGTAACACAGTCACTTCCTCTCTCCTTAGATAAAGAGGAACTCTTTCAGAATGTACTGACGCAGGTAGCAGGGCAGTTTTCAAGGTAAGCAGCTGACTGCAGCAGGCAAAACTTGTTACACTGCTGCAACTATTGGGGAATACTACTTGAGAATATTTATTTATTATCTCACTTTTGTATGTTAATTACTGTAAGTATTCTAATTTATTATCTTAATTACAATTGGAAAAAATAATTGAGTTTGAGAGATTCTCCTAGCTGAGTCCTTGTTGTCCCTGAGCAAGACACTTCACCCTAATTGCTCCTGACGAGCTGGCTGTTGCCCTGCGTGGTTGACCAGTGTGTGAATGTGTGTATGAATGGGTGAATGTCAGTCATTACTGTAAAGCGCTTTGGATAAAAGCGCTAAATAAATGAGGCCATTTAACCTACATGTTCATTTCTATTTCATAAGTAACCTAAAATGATTGGCATTGATTTCCAGCTGATCACAATCATAGATATTATTGCTCTATAGGTTTTGCAGATATGCTCAATATACATAAGGTACAGTAGAGCAGTGTAGGCAGTGTTTCCCCGACAATGTTATCGGTGGAACCCCCTGCATGCCAGGAAAGGCCAACATTAAATGATTCATTGCCCAAAATAACGAAATATTAGGGATGCAGCGATACCGGGTACTCATGTAGTCATACTCGTACTTATAATACACTGATACAACCGCGCTGATACCTCTAAGTAAACGTGAGCCTAATAAGTCGCCCAGCTGCTAGAATTACCTGATGAACAAACATGTTAAATCATCATTTATCAGCAGCTGCAGTATGAAGCTAAACAGTCTATTGAGTCTGCACCACATCAAGTAGTCATATTGTTACACAGTATCAGTATGTGCTGAAATTTGAACAATGTATTTGTTCTTTGTCTGAAAAAAAAGTCTTCCCTCCCAAATATCCATTCAGATATCAATAATCATTTGCGGGTGCCTCTGCAAACTTTCTCTTATTTTTATGCAATAAATGCATAGGCTTAAAGGAGAAATCCGGTCATTTTTGACCCCATGTCCGTTGTCCTCAGGGTCATCCCGACTTATTAGAAGCAAAAAACCCGACAAAAATTGACGTTGCCTAGCCCGAGATCTGTACCTGCCTGGCAGCCTTCCAGACTCGCTACAATGCTAACCCAATGGGGCACCGTTGTATCTGCTTTCCTGGGCCACAGAAAACAATTCCAAGACCTATGCAACACAGGTTGTGTCCGTACGAGACACCACGGCGCTCGTTTAGCACAAATAGTGTGGCAAAACGACATAAATATGTGTGTTTTAGCATGAAGTTACTCACCTCAAATCACCCCGTAGAGTAGACATTAGCAGTAGACAGCCGAGCGCCTGTCGTCCCTCCCAGTCACTGCAGAAACGAAAACGTTTTTCACGTAGTTTTGATTTTGTATCCATAAAGAAACGACGGAGCAGTGCGGTCGTCATGTCCGTAATAAATCCATGAAGCTGTTAAGGGGCTCACACACCGGACCGAAAATCGGCGTCTTTGAGAGAGTCGGCGCCCGTGACATGAGTCTACTTGGTGTGGTCGCTCGAATCGGCCCACGTCGGCGTTCATTTCAGCCGATTCAAATGTGTAATCCGCCATTCGAGTCGGTCATTCTTTTACCATTCTGATTGGTGGAGGCTAGCAGCTTGACTAGCGAATCAGTGACGCCCGGAAGTGACGATGGTAAACATACCAGATAACCAGTGGAATCGAAGAAGGCGGTCTAGAGAGGACCGCCTACTTCCGGTTTTCGTGTTTTTTGGCCCACAATACAGATTAGCGCCGCCTGTTGTTTTGGAGACATTACATCTCGCGCAAGCGTGGAACGTATGGCGTCGGCTGTAATTCCGTAGGTGTGAACCGCCCATGTCGTTGTTCGAGTCGGCCATATTAAGTAGCCGACGCCGAATTTACCGACGCGAGTCGGGCAGTTCTTCCGGTGTGTGCACAGCTTTACGTCCATATGTATGACTGTTACAACATAGCTTCAGCTAGTAACGTTCCGGGCGCTCGTCCGTCCCAGTCACCGCAGAAACATAGCAACGATAGCTTACAGCTAAACAGTAGCCGGGAGCCAAAACAATGGAAGTCTCGCGCAAGTTCCCGTCTCCCGACGTCCTCACTCTGGAGCTGTTTTCAAGCCACTAGTGACAAACTTCTTTCCATCGAGTAGTGCCGTCATGTCCATATGACAGTGTAACTGGCGCTAGCCTACATAGTAAGATTGCTTAGCCTTTGTGACAGTTGAAGCTGCTACAGCGACAACAAATCTCGCGCAGTCTCAGTAGGCTAGTTGTGTTGACGGCATGAGTGGGAGTCGCGTGTAGCGTGTCGCGCGTGCAGACTGCAGTCTCTCATCAACAGAGTGAGAACAAAGTGACCCTCGCGCGACTGTCCAAGATGTTTCACTGTACTGGCTTTAAAACAGCTCCAGAGTGAGGACGGCAGACGGGAACTTGCGCAAGACTTGCATTGTTTTGGCTCCCGGCTACTGTTTAGCTGTAAGCTATCGTTGCTATGTTGTAACATAGTCATACATATGGACATAACGGCTTCATGGATTTATTACGGACAGGACGACTGCACTGCTCAGTCGTTTCTTTATGGATACAAAATCAAAACTACGAGGAAAACGTCTTCGTTTCTGCGGGGACTGGGACGGACGAGCGCCCGGCACGTTACTAGCTGAAGCTATGTTGCTATGTTGTAACAGTCATACATATGGACGTAACATCTTCATGGATTTATTACGGACAGGACGACTGTACTGCTCAGTCGTTTCTTTATGGATACAAAATCAAAACTACGAGGAAAACGTCTTCGTTTCTGCGGGGACTGGGACGGACGAGCGCCCGGCACGTTACTAGCTGAAGCTATGTCGCTATGTTGTAACAGTCATACATATGGACGTAACATCTTCATGGATTTATTACGGACAGGACGACTGCACTGCTCAGTCGTTTCTTTATGGATACAAAATCAAAACTACGTGAAAAACGTTTTCGTTTCTGCGTGACTGGGAGGGACGACAGGCGCTCGGCTGTCTACTGCTAATGTCTACTCTACGGGGTGATTTGAGGTGAGTAACTTCATGCTAAAACACACATTTATGTCGTTTTGCCACACTATTTGTGCTAAACGAGCGCCGTGGTGTCGTACGGACACAACCTGTGTTGCATAGGTCTTGGAATTGTTTTCTGAGGCCCAGGAAAGCAGATACAACGGTGCCCCAATGGGTTAGCATTGTAGCGAGTCTGGAAGGCTGCCAGGCAGGTACAGATCTCGGGCTAGGCAACGTCAATTTTTGTCGGGTTTTTTGCTTCTAATAAGTCGGGATGACCCTGAGGACAACGGACATGGGGTCAAAAATTACCGGATTTCTCCTTTAATAATAATATATTTGAAAACAAATATACATTGACTGTCTCTGACCAAAGCCAACGCACCAATATGCCATCATTAATGGAAACCACTTGGCCTGGAAAAACATCTAGGTATGCATGAAGTTTACTTTATTATATCTACCTGCAGCAGAAAAGTGTGAATATTCAAGGTTTATTGTTCATAGTCATAGAGACGAACACAGATCCCGACTCGTTCTTAAATATTTTCTTCTCTGTTCACAGGGCGTTCAAGATCAACGAGCTCAAGACCGAGGTCACCAACCGTCTGGCCATGTTGGAAAAGAGAGTAGAGCGTAAGTCTGATCTCATATATACTGTCATATATATATATGCTTGCAAACAAAGAAAATACTTTAACTAGTCAGTCGAATTACAGGGTTGCCAAAAGGCTTTTTTTTTTCTTCTTTTTTTAAGGGGCTCTTAAAAACGGTTGATTTATCATCACATCACTCAGGAGCAGTATGTAGTGGTGGGTTGAAATTATTTAAGGAAGTGTAACAAAAAAATGTTGGGTTGTTTCTGTGGATATCATCATGGATGTTGGAGGAAATTAGCATAATGTAACTAATTCCTTTAAGTCTGAGGGCCCTAGTTTCGTACACCAGGCGCAGTCGGGGCGCAGCGCACCTGCACCATGCCGATGGGGTGTGTCCGCCTGGACTTTGCAAGTTTCGTGCACAGCGAAGTCGGGCGCAGGCATGCCTCCCGTCACTCCTACCCCCGCAAGTGGGAAAGAGGGAGGAGAGAAGGCGTGAGTGGGAGAGGAGTGGGATTAACACAGCCGATTCAGATCTTCACCAATCAAATGAGCTCCTCTCCTCACCTTTAATGCGCCAAGGCGAGGTTCAGTGTAAGTTTCGTCACTTGACAACCCAATGACAGAAGCAGCACCGCCGCTCCCACCACGCGCATCATGCGCTGTGCGTAGGGCACCAAGTGCTGAGGGGGCACCAAAAATATTATGAAAAATCATCATAGTCATAATAATTATAATCCATCCATCCATTGTCGCTTATCCTGTATTCAGGGTCGCAGGGGGGCTGGAGCCGATCCCAGCTGTCATTGGGCGAAGGCAGGGTACACCCTGGACAGGTCGGCAGTCTATCACAGGGCTGACATGTAGAGACAAACAACCATTCATGCTCACATTCACACCTACGGGCAATTTAGAGTCACCAATTAACCTATCCCCATCCTGCATGTCTGTGGGAGGAAGCCGGAGAACCCGGAGAGAACCCACGCTTACACGGGGAGAACATGCAAACTCCACACAGAAGGAACCCGGGCCGACCCGGGAATCGAACCCGGGACCCTCTTGCTGTGAGGCGAGAGTGCTACCCACTACACCACCGTGCAGCCTAATAATTATAATGCCAATATTATATCACTATAGAAATTGTAGGCACATTTTAGGCATGTCTATCACAAAACAGGGTCAGGGCGCACAGCAGTAGACATAATGGTGACGAGAACCTGGTGCCTGCACGAGCCGGCCGGGCCATTCATCATCATCATCACCGTCCACAGCTGCACCAGATTCCCCGTCCAACACCAGAACAGCGGGACACCAGGACCTCGCGCACCGCTCAGACCAGCTGCAGCCCCAACTCCGGTTCCAGCTCGCGGCAAAGTTGCGCGTTTCTCCATGGACACGGAGGAACTCGGGTTCGGCGGCGTATGCGTATGTGGATACATACATGGCATGCGCTTAGGGTTGCAAAGGGGCGGAAAATTCCCGGTAAATTTCCGGAAAGTTTACGGTAAATTTCCACGGGAACTTAAGCTTGGGAATTTTGGAAATATTCCATATTTGGAAACTCTCCATGGGAATAATGGGAATTATGGGAATTAATGGGAATTTAGGGGAACTAACTGGGAATATATTATATCCAAGCATAAATATGAACAGAAGTCATAAGAAAACATCCATACAAAATGTTTTCAACAGATATTTCAACAGATTTATTTGAAAGTAGAACAGAACATGTTTTAATTAGTTGTTTCATGGGTGAAGTCAAAAACAGGAATGTTAGGTTCAATACTCCCAACCCCACTCATTCAAAAATGGAATGGAATGTTCCCATTCATGTCTATGTAAGAAGCCGTGCAATGCCGTCACGGAGCGGCGAATTTCGAGAGACGGAGCGCCGCTGCCCGCAAGCAATCGAAAATCTTTTAAACTGACCGGTGTCGATCTAAATTAAAGACAGATTCAGCAACTGCATAGCTTATTTCTCGCCTAACATGTTTTCAGAAACACATTTCAGTGAACTATTTTCTTAAAATAAGAGGGAGGTGGGAGGCTGCGAGGGGAGAACGATACGAGCTCGGAGGAGCACAGAGGGGAGGGGAGGGGAGGGGTGTGTGTGTGTGTGTGGGGGGGGGGGGGATGCTTTTCAAACCTTTCAAATCGTAGACTAGAGCTGTAATAAATATATTTCCCCATAATAGCATCAAAACTTACTTCACTTTGTTTAGTCCAGAAGCTCAAATGTGTGCCTTCAATAGTCTTTGTGCTTCAGGCTCAAAAGTGTGGTCCAGTCTTCTAGTGATCTTCTGTACATGTGATGGAGGCATGCACAGTGCCAGTAGGGGGTGTGGTCTCAATAGCCGTGCACTAAGCAGTGTGCTCTGTGCATGTGGTTGAGGAATGGCATGGATATTCAAGTGTATTTGAATGGCATCTGTTTGTTTTAGTCAAGATTATGCTACAAAATAACTCCTCAGCTATATTTTTTGTCTCCTTTGAAGAGCCAACCATCAATTTTAAAAATTTCCAGTTTATTCCCGTTTATTCCCATAAATTCCCATGGAAAGTTTCCACTTTTGAAAATTCCCGGAATTTTGCAACCCTACATGCGCTCTAACCACTCCGCCACCTGCGCGCCCCTAAATCACTGTTTTTCGGGTAGGGGGGGGGCATCATAAAGGAATTCCGCTTAGGGCACCAAAATGGCTAGCGGCGGCGCTGGACAGAAGACAGTAGCAGCAGCAGCGCCAGACTGCCAAACTTTTCCCATGATGAAACTGATGTTTTGGTCCGAGAGGTCCAAGTTTCAGCTGTGTTAATTCAGTCAGGCTGAGTTTCCGTTACGCGTGCCATCCGCCTTTGATCTGACGTCAGATGTGACGGGACAATCTATATAGATATAAATTCACTTGTTGATTCAATTAGTTGCATTAAATAGTGTTTGTTGTGATTATTTATTGCATTTAAATGTGCATGGAACTGTGGAAATCTGCCTGTGAGGTCTTGGTGACGTGTGCGCACTGAAGCCAAACTGCCACTCTGCCAGCTGTAATTCGCCTTGCGCCAAGAGTAGATCAGGTTGGAGCTGACGAGCTTTCGGCGCAGTCTCGGCGAGGCTTTTTGCCACGAAACTTCTGCTGCGCCAAGCTGAATATGTGATGCCTCCCCCTGCTGCGCCGCCACACCCATCACACCCTTGGCGCAGGCGATCGACCAAACTGCCAAACTGACCGTGCGCAAGGCGCTGGTCGAAACTTGCATTGCGCCGGCTCCGCCACCCTGCAGCACCCTTTGCTGCGCCACAAAACTAGGGCCCTGAATGCTGTTGGTCACAGTCTCAAAATTTAGAAGAGGAATCGAATACAGAAGTAAGTAGGGCAGTTCAAATTCAACAAAAGGCAAGCTTCCTGACCAAAGCTGATACAAAAATGTCAGGAAACAACAACTGAGGGAGCAGGCAGCAGCAATACAAAGTACAATGGAACAATACCCAAAAACTAAACTGGAGACAAACTGGTCATCAGAACAGAAAAGCAATCCAACAAGGAACACAAGGAAAAAGTGTGGACACCAGCAAACAAGACCAGACCACATGACCTGACCATGACACAGGGACAGACAGGGACCAAATACCCAAGCAAGTAATGACAACACAACAGGTGGGCAGACATGAGGGCAGGCTGGAAACCGATTGGTGGAAACAAATAATAAGGAGCGAAAAGAAAAAGCTGACAAATGGAAATATAACTTACCAAGAGACTCAAAACCTTCTGCTTAGTCCAAAGGTGGTGTCTCCTGTTGCTCCACGTGTGGACTACTGAGCTCTGTGTTCACACCACACCACCTGCGCTCCAGTCGGTCAGTTTCCATCGGCCTTCAAAGATTTGACAGGAAGTCATAGAAAGAGAGTCAAATAAGTATAAAAATATAATGTATAAAATAATGCCAATAAATATTAGTAGTATTTATTGGCATTATTTTTTTGACAGTTATACTGTATTAAATGTGTATCTGGGTAGTGTTGCTTTCGTTAATGAAAATTATGACTAAATATCGTCGTCAACGAACCTTTATCCTTTATATGAGGAAAACAGGCAAGATGCGAAAATGCTGGTCATGTGACGATAACATTTTTGGTTAGTAAAATAATATGTTGTAAATTCAAATCAGAGCGTCTTCTGTGTCTGGAATGGATGTATTCTTAAGTGTATAAGGTAATAATTATATAATAATAAGATAACCTTCTTGAATTGTGAAATGGTTTTGGCTGAATACAATCTTTGACTAAAACTAGACTACAATTCATCAGTTTTCATTGACTAAAACTAGACTAAAGTGTCATCAGTTTTCATCGACTAAAACTAGACTAAAATAGTCATGGACAATTCTGACTAAAATAAGACTAAAATGCTCAGACTTTTAGTCGACTGAAACTTGACTAGACTAAAAATAGGATGAACATGACTAAAACTGATAAAAACTAAAATGATATCTTGAGACAAAGACTAGACTAAAACTAAAAGTAAAACAGGCCGCCAAAAACAACACTACATCATATATTAAAAAAGTGCGATGTTGATGTTGACAGGTGGCTTGTGGACTGGAGAGGATGGATGTTTTGTGAGTGGTCTGAGGTTGTTAAGTTCAAAGAGTGGGTGTGGCAGTGTCTGATGTGATGATGGAGTGTAATGATTACCGGGATGGGTGAAATGTTGGTGAGACTCTGAGGTCCGTGTAGTGGGCATGGTAGTCAGAGGTGGAGCTGAATGAATGGGGGCAAGGACCTGGGGGACGTCAATTAGTGGCGTACAGAGCAGCTGGTGAGGGGTTGGGGAAAGTAGCATGCTCTACGCCGTGTAGCAGGTTGGCTGACAGCATGCGGGCACCTGCTCGATTTAGATGAAGTCCGTCTGACCCAAAAAGATGTCGCCTCCCCCAGAACCCATCAAAGTTGTTGATGAAGCCAACATGGTGGGAGTTGCAGGCAGAGGAGAGCCAAGTGTTGAGGCTGAGCAGCCTGCTGAAGCTGCCTATCCCTCTGCCGCAGGTGGGGCCGGAGATAAAAACAGTCACCTGGGACTGTGAGACGGTGTTAAAAAGGTGGGAGAAGTCTCGTTTTAAAAGTTCGGACTGTTGCCTGGCGATGTCGTTTGCACCTGCATGAATGATAATCCTTTTTGTCTGTGGATGCGAGCTCAGGATGTCAGGTATTTTCCCTGTTATGTCCGTAACGGTGGATCCGGGAAACGACATGGTGAACGCCCCCCTCATGTGGACATGCCTCACAATTGAGGTTGTGGGAGCGTACGCTCGGTCATCAGGGGAGCAAACAGGATCTGCCACCCCGCCACCCGCACCAGGGCCCCGGGTGTGATCCCTCACCTGGTGGAAAGAACGGGAGAAGTGCCAGCGCACCGCGTCCCTGACGAGCCACTTGCGCTGGGATGTGGAGCGTGACGGCGGAGGCGGACCGCCCCGTGTTGGACATCCATCTGCTGGAGGGCAGCTAGCCGTGAGTGGAGGGAAGTCTGTGGTGTCCGTCAACGGTGGCATAGTGTCTGTGGTCACAGGAACAGGTGGTGTCTCCTGGTGTGGGTCTCGGGCCGCCGGCTTCTCACTCACGGACAGAGCCGCGTACTTGTTGGTGTAGGCTCGCAGTAGACCACTTCAGGGGGTCCCCCTATTTGGAGTGGAGCAAGCGGGCCGCCGACCGGAGGAGGACGGCACCCAGAGAACTGTGTGCCCGAGTGCAGAGGTGGTGTTCTGCGGTGCTAACTCACCGGCCTGTGAGGTCTCCAGCCAGCTGGTCAACATCGGGAAACAGGACCTGAGGGTGCTCAGCAGGGAATCCTTCCTCTGCACCTCGTCCGACATCCGTTGAATGTCCTCGAGAAGGTCAGCAATCTTTTTGAGTGCCAGGTGTTCTCCAGGTGAGTCGGTAACGTCCAGTGTTAACATAGCGGCTCACTGGGCCTTTCTTTAAAAAACTGAAAATTGTGCAGGCTTGTATCCTGTCACATGTAATATTTTAAATCGATAAATGCGTCCACGACTGGCGATTGTTGTAATATTGTAAATAACGGAATTAAAATGTTGTTAAAAGAGTTTTAAAAATATAACTGACGTTCACTCACGGTCACCTGGAAAAAAACAGGAAACAAGTCCCGATCAACCAACTGCAATCAGCATAATATCAGCATAATATAGTTGGTGTAATAACACCAACTATATTATGTATTTGTATGGTGTATGTTGTTGATGCTGATGATTGTATAGTCCTCTCGGCAAATTTTTGCCTACCTGCTCCCTTTTGTGCCTACCCTAAAGACCCCCAACATTCTCGGTTTAACAGTAACAGTGCCACTTACTGGCTACCAGAAGTTACCTTTGCCATTTGTTGGCTTGCTTTTTTTAGTAGGATTGCCAGAACACCTCACATTTGATCAAGAAAATGGAAGGACCTTCACAATGCCAAACAACTTTTTGTTTATTGTCGGAATGCTGTGACCTTGCATTATTCACCATGAGAAACAAAGCTCTTTTTGAGAGGCTAGAGATGTGTCGCAACTCCCCACCAACTTGGTATATCACTAAAGGCTCCTCATTATCTAGGCTTCAGGGTTGAGAAAAAATGCACATATTTTAATGGTCGAAGCTGACCACCACGCTGTGTGATGCTCGGTTGCCTACCTCACTCTCGCCGATAGCCCGAGCATGGCCCCGACGTTCCGTCCTCGGCTCCCGGTCCGCCGGTGTTTGAGTGGAGACGCTGATACCTGCCGGTTATTTGTCCGACTTCTTTGGAGTTCAGTTGATTTTCATTGACATAACAATAACTGTAAATAAATACCCAGGAGGGTGTGATGAAGGGTTTTCGGACTGCCACAATCCAGAGTCACCCTTTATGCTGTCTGGTTGACAACTGTTGGGGTTGTAGCAGGAGCAGATTTGGTTATCAACAGTTAATTATCAATATCAATATGATTATCGGTATTAATAATTCTATTTAATATATTATCATGATATAATCATGAATAAACGGGGCACCACCCTGGGATCAGGGAAAAGATAACCTAAAACTGTATTCAGTCTCAATATAAAGGTTTTATACTCACATGCCAATCATCGTGATCATTGGCATAGAAGTACAAAACCAATCTAACAATTAAGAAGGGCGTGAAATTCAAGCACTAGCCTTCACAACCTGCTGTTATCCAGTGACATATACACAACAAGCACAAGAGACCGCTAGTTATAATATAATAAGATTTATTAAAATCAGTAATAATGATCACAATCAATAACACTGCAATTAACAAAGCCTTATTACCTAACTACCTAACACACAAAGCTAAGCTTAAACAAAGGGAGATACACACGTGGAGTGTGTGTGTGCGTATGTGTGTGCGTGCGTGTGCGTGTGTGCGCGTGCGTGTCGAGAGAGAGAGAGGGAGAGATGGCTATGGGCGGCCACCAGATGGAGCTATTCCTCGCAGCGTTCAGGGGCGGAGCCACTGAGGTTCGATGGGGTAGCGAGAGAGAGAGAGAGGTGGAGCTATTCCTCGCAGCGGTCAGGGGCGGAGCCACTGAGGTCCGATGGAGTAGCGAGAGAGAGAGAGAGAGAGAGAGAGAGAGAGAGAGAGAGAGAGAGAGAGAGAGAGAGAGAGAGAGAGATAGCCGTATGTAGCCACCAGATGTAGCTATGTCCCTAGCGTCCGCCGGGAACAGCTGGCTTAGGACACGTGTGTGCGGCGTGTATGTGTGTGTGTGTGTTAGCGGGACACAAACAAAGAGGGAGAAAATACGCGAGCGATATTCCGAGGCCCAGAAGCCGTGCTGCTATCACACGGGCTCGAGTGAATAAACTGGCGTTTATTCCGCGAGACCGGTCTTTTAACTGATAGTAGAGGCTTTCTGAGCTCACGAATATGGCGGAGGTTAGTCGAAAACACTGTTACAGAAATCAACCCAGCTGCGTGGGTACACGATCAGTATTCAAATACAGCAGCACATGAACCAACGGACTCGGCGGTCCGCGATCAGAACTTAAAACACATTAACAAGAATTACAAGCATATCCTACACTATCACTTGTGTCTCTGCCCAGACTGATAGCCTCTTACTGGTATCGTTGCGTAAGACGATGACGGCGTTCCGTAACGGCGGTAGTTTGTGAGTCCCCGGCGTCAGCGGGGGACGTGCTGAGTCGGCTTCGTCCAGACGAGAGCGGAGCGGGTTTCCTCTCGTTGATCAAACTCAAATAAAGAAAACAGTTGGTGTTTCCTCCTTCCACGAGCGGCGATATAATCGCGGCTTGGCGATTTAGTCAGCTTACTTCAGACAGCGTCTGGTAGCTGGAAGGCAGGAACCGGCTTGGTTCCTCTTGTTGCAGCGGTGCTGCAGGAGGGGGTCGCCTCCCGTTGCAACGTGGTGTTGCGCCGGTTGTAGGAAGAGACGCCAGAGTAGGAGTCGGAGTAAGAGTGAGTAAGAGAGCGTTCTCCGGGCGGCTTCGGTTTATAAAGCTCAGGCCGCTCCAGGGGACCCCCCGGGGTTCCCTGAAGATTGTCAGCCAATAGGCATCAGTTGTGTGGCGTCGCATCTCTCACCTGGGTGAGATGTGAAACTAAAATGGCGGTGTAGTTTTTAATCCCCTTTGTCCTATTGTCCTGGCCGCATGTGTAGGCTTCTGTAGGCCACATTGTGTAGTCCTTCTAGTGAGGTCCCAACACAACCACCCATCTCCTCCAATCACACAGTGTGGCAGCCACTTAATTATCAGTGTCCTAATTAAAAGTGAGCGCAACATTTCCTCCATAAACAAAACAAAAACCTAACACTAGGCAATATACAACAATAAATCCTAAATTTTTTATATAATTTCCAATTTTCCTTAAGTCAGGGTTCTTTTACATTTAACCCTCAGTTATAGCCCTACACCTTATCCCCAGTCTCTCAGCCTCTAGATAATTCATCTGGGATATTATTGTTCTTGCCCGTGATGTGCTTGACGTTGATATTGTATGGTTGCAACATCAGGCTCCATCTGAACACTCTGGCACTCGCGCTCTTAAACTTGGCAAGGAAAGCCAAGGGCTTGTGGTCTGAATAAAGCACCACTTTTCCACCACTTGCCACGTAAACTTCAAAATGCTTCACAGCTAAAACCAAAGCCTCCTTCTCCACTGTGGAGTATGCCCTCTGATGTTTGTTCATCTTCTTTGAAAAGTAAGGCACCGGCTTCTCAAAACCCCCATCATCTGCTTGTAAGAGAACAGCTCCAACCCCCACACCAACAGCAAGCTTAAATGGTTTCTGGAAATCAGGAGCTCTAAGCACTGGGGCACTGGACAAAATGGCTTTCACTTTGACCAAAGCATCCTGACACTCCTCTGACCACTTCCACCTGACATCCTTCCTCAACAAGTTAGTCAAGGGACCTGTAATGGCTGCAAAATTTGGTACAAACCGGCGATAGAACCCACACTTCCCCAAAATCCGTATTAGTGAAGTGAGTATTGGGGACTGGAAAATCAAAAATAGCTTGCACCTTGGCGGCCCGGGGGAGCACTATACCACATCCTACTTGCTGAATTTCACAATGTCATTGTGACAAAGTGGGTGAGATTCCTGTACTCACCACTTTTCCCATGCATGTATTAGTCTGTCCACATTTATTTTCCACATTGCTCCAGTTATTTTCATATTGTATTCATTTCAGTTTGCTATAGTTTTACCATTGCTTTTGTGTAACATTTCAACACTTACTATCCCAGGTTTGTTTGTGTTCAAACTGTTACCATTTTTACATCAAGTACTGGTTTAATTTAAAGCAATCACACTACCATAGTTTAGTTTCAAGTCATTTTATTAAGTTGCAGGTTTGAATAGTAAATTGTTTGTTTCATTCATATTCACCATTTCTTTGTTCCTTTGTCTGGTCCACCATGCAGGAATGTTTGGGGAGGAGCCGTTGGGCATTTCTGGGGTATTTATGGTGTTGATGATGTCATCGCTGACATCACCGGGCAAATCCAATTGAGGGGGTTTATTTTGTTGTAGATAATTTAATGTTTGGTTGATTCATTTGAGGGGTAACTGGGGGGAGTTACTGACCATTTGAAAAGTATTGTAATTGTGTTGAGGAGCAATTAGAGAGTCCAGCTGTGTGGATATTTGTTAACTGATTAATGGTGTTTTATTGGCCCACCTCTGGGATAGTGGGGTATTCCAGGGCAAATTGAGAGCCCTATAAAAGGCAGGGACATTTTGCTGCTCGGGGGTTAAGATAAGGTTGTCAAGATGAGAAGCAGTGCTGCCAAACCACGTGTTTAGTGTAAGTTGGTTTGAGTAGATTTTGTTACTTTTTTTCTCAAGTTTCTTTTGATAGTTTCAAGTTTTTTTTATTTCTTTGAACCATTCACACGTGTATGTGGGTTTAACACTGTAAATAAACATGGCACTCAGTGAAACCTAAGACGTCTGCCTTCTATCCTTGACTCTCTGGCTATGCACCACCATACATGGTGGCAGTGGGGGCTCCAGGCCGGTAGAGGGCAGTGAAGAAAATGTCAACTTGTCAAAAGAAATCCCAAAAAACAGAAGGTCAACCAGAAGAAGCTGATGATGCCAATGACCAACAGAGGGCAGCAGGTGGTCCACGGCCGGAGGAAGGAAGTTTATCTGATCTGTCAAATCTGCTGCGGAGCTTGATGCGACAGCAGGCCGACCGTGATGCCCAGATGGAGCAGGATCGCCACCGGCAGGAGGGGAGGTGGAAGCGAATCCAGTACGAGTTTGCCCAGCTTCAGCATGAGGTGCATCAAAACCGCCAGCAGGTGGGGGAAGGTTTAGCAGCGACATCCATGCCATCTCAGGAGCAGACAGCGGAGCAGCCTCACATTGCAACAGGCCAAGATGAGACTGAACCATCACAAGTGGTTAATGTGGGTCAAAACTCCAGTCTGGGGAGGTTTCCTGGCTGGAAGAGCCCCAAAATGCAGGCTTACAATGAAGGTGAGGACATTGAGCATTATTTAATCACCTTTGAAAGAATTGCTTATGCCTGTCAATGGCCTCAAGATGAGTGGGCCCTTCACCTAGCCCCACTGCTGACTGGTGAAGCACGATCAGCATATGTTGCTATGGACATTGATGACACCATGAACTATGAAAAAGTAAAGTGTGCTGTATTGCAGAAGTTTGAAATCAGTGCAGAGACCTATCGAGTGAGGTTTCGTTCCAGCGTGCCAGGAGAAGAGGAGATTCCAAAGGAGCTGCAAGTCCGCCGCAAAGACTTGTATGACAAATGGATGGCGCCCAAGTTGAAGACGAAAGAGCAAATTGGAGACACCATCATTATGGAGCAATTCCTTAAGGTCCTGAATCCTGAGCTTCGTACATGGATTAAAGAGCGAAATCCAACTACGTCCAAGGAAGCAGCAGAGTTGGCTGAAGCATTCCTGGCTGCTCGCCGCCCATCAAGAGACTATCTCCCGCCCATGTCCCGCCCACTCATCCCATTAGGTAAGCCTATTGCTGGGAATGAGTTTAGATCCAGGAACCCAAGACATAGTTTTGGCCCCACACAGTCAGCTAAATATGAGCCTAGGAACAAAGCCATGTTAGCGTGTCATGCGTGTGGTCAGACAGGTCATTTTAAGGCAGAATGTCCTAAGGTTCGTGTAAGTAAGAATTATGTGTTTTGCTCCTCAGTCTTCAGACATTGAGTTAGGGCAGGATGAAGGCTCGGAACTGCGACAGGAAGAGCTTACGATAGGAGTGTTGATTGAAGATAGACCCTGTGTAGCTCTTCTAGACTCAGGAAGCAACCGGACCTTAGTTAGACAGGACAGTCTCCCTAAGGATGTCATTTTTTGTGGAGGGACAGTTGATGTTTTCTGTATTCACGGTGACAAGGTAGGCTACCCCATAGCAGAGGTACCTATACAGGTTGAGGGGCAGCGCTACATACTTTCAGTAGGGGTGTTTGAACAATTGCCCTATGCAGTTGTCTTAGGTTGTGATCTCCCCATCCTCACAGACTTGATAGCCAAGCAGTCTCAGGAGGCTAGGGCTAGCTACTCGAGTGAGTGTTTGTTAGCTGTCACAAGGTCAAAGGGCAGGCAGCAGCAAACAAGTTCAACAGTGGGGTGGGAAGAGTTACCTTTCGCAAATGAGGAAGTGCCTAGTGGTGAGCTCACCAGACAGCTGAAGGAAAGGAAAAGCAGAAGACAGAGGAGACAGGACAGGGTTAGAGGAACAAAAATAGCTGAGCAGGTATCCATGCCCTTAGAGCCAAATGTTAGGGACATTGCTAGTGATATTGCTAAACACCAGCGAGAGGATCTAACACTGGCTACCTTGTTCTCTAAATGTGTGCCTGAGTCAACTCAAGTGACAGGGAGAGGAAATGAAGCATTCGTGATCAAGGAAGACAGGCTTTATCGCCGTAGTCAGATCGGAGATCAACTGGTTATTCCCCAGAGTTTGAGGCCCACAATCCTTAATCTGAGCCATTCTATCCCTTGGGCAGGACACTTAGGACAGGCAAAGACATTTGCTAGAATGGTTCCCCGTTTTTATTGGCCCCAGCAGTATGCCGACACAGTGAAATTCTGTAAATCTTGTCCCCAGTGTCAGTTAACAGCTCCAAGTAGAAAAGGAGATAGGGCTCCCCTCATTAGCATGCCCATCATTGACACACCTTTCTCTCGCATGGCCATGGACATTGTAGGCCCACTAGAAAGGAGTAGTGCAGGCCACAAGTACATTTTAGTAGTTTGTGATTATGCAACAAGATACCCAGAAGCCTTTCCCTTGAAGAAGATCAAGGCTCGCCAGATTGTAAACTGCCTTATCCAGCTGTTCTCTAGAGTTGGAATTCCCAAAGAAATCATCACGGACCAAGGCAGTAACTTCACATCCGGTCTGCTGAGAGAGATGTATGGTATGTTGGGAATCAAAGGTGTGAAGACGAGTCCGTATCATCCACAAACAGATGGCCTCGTGGAGCGCTTCAACAAGACCCTCAAGTCTATGTTGAGAAAGTTTGTGAGTGACTCTGGGTCAGACTGGGACCAGTGGCTTCCATTCCTGTTATTTGCATACAGAGAAGTACCACAGTCATCAACTGGATTCTCGCCATTCCAGCTACTATATGGACATTCAGTTAGGGGTCCGATGGATGTTTTGAAGGAGGCCTGGGAGAGTCCTATTCCAAAACAGCAGTGCAGTGAGCTCTCATATGTGCTGAAAATGAGAGACAAACTGGACCAGTTCCAAGAAATGGCAAATGGGAATCTGGCTGAAGCACAGCAGCGACAGAAGCAGAACTATGACACATCTTCCCGGAGGAGAGTTTTTAGGGAAGGCCAGAAGGTGCTACTGCTACTGCCGACATCTGACAGTGGGCTCCTTGCCAAGTGGCAAGGGCCATACACCATACGAAGAAAGACCGGCCCAGTCACTTATGAACTGTTGTTACCAGATCGTCGGAAGAAGCTGCAAATTTTTCACATGAACCTGCTGAAGGAGTGGGTTGAGTCACCAGAACAGTCTTCAATCCTGTGGGCACGCACGGTGGTTGATGAGGAAGAGCTTCGGGAGCAGTACTTTCCCTCTTCAACTGAGACTCCTGTGTTTCCGGACTTAAGTCATCTTACAGCAGGTGAATGCCAGGAGCTGCAGGCCCACATGGCAAAAGAACTATTCAGTTTGAAACCAGGTCAGACACACCTTATTCAACATCAGATCCGTCTTCATTCACCAGAACAAAAGCCAATTAGGGACACCAACTGCCGCATTCCAGCCAGACTTGTTCCAGAGTTGAAGCAGGAAGTGCAGGAGATGCTTGCTACCGGGATCATCGAGCCTTCCCGCAGTGAGTGGTGCAGCTCAGTGGTGTTAGTCCCGAAGAAAGATGACCCAAAGTTGAGATTTTGTGTGAATTTCTCAAAGTTGAATGCGGTGTCTGCGTTTGATCCGTATCCTATGCCTAGAGTCGACGAACTGGTTGAGCGCTTAGGAGATGCAAATTTCCTAATGACTCTTGATTTGTGTAAAGGATATTGGCAAGTACCATTAACAGACTCTTCCAAAGACTTGACAACATTCAGAGTACCTAGTGGCCTGTATAGATTTCGAATGATGCCCTTTGGGTTACACGGAGCACCAGCAACATTTCAAAGGTTGGTAGATGAAGTGTTGAGAGGAGCAGAGGACTATGCAGCAGCTTACATTGATGACATCGTCATTTTCAGCAGGACCTGGGATGAGCATGTGCAGCATCTGGCCGATGTTTTCCAGCGCATCAAGGGTGCTGGGCTCGTCATCAACGGCAGGAAGTGCCACATTGCCAAGCCTGAGGTTCAGTACCTGGGGTATGTGATTGGTGGAGGGGGCATTCGTCCTCAGATGGGGAAAGTCGAGGCGATTGCAGCTTCACCACTACCAAACACCAAAAGACGGCTACGGTCGTTCCTGGGGTTAGTAGGCTGGTATCGTAGACTCATCCCCAACTTTTCAGCTCGATCGGCTGTTTTGACTGATATGACTCGAAAATCCAGCCCAGTAAGGGTTAAGTGGACTGACGAAAGTGAGAAAGCTTTCAATGACTTGAAAAACTGTTTGTGTAATGAACCTGTTTTGCAATGTCCAGATTTCACTTTGCCATTTACTGTACAGATAGATGCTTCTGGAGTAGGTCTGGGAGCGGTGTTACTACAAGGAGAGGAGGGAAACCAGCTACCTGTGCAGTACATCAGCCGGAAACTCTTCCCAAGAGAAAAGAGGTATTCAACAGTTGAGAAGGAAGCTCTAGCAATTAAATGGGCATTAGATACCCTGAAGTACTACCTCCTTGGAAAACAGTTTATTCTGGAATCTGACCATCATGCATTGCAGTGGATACACAAAATGAGGGACACAAATGCTAGGATTACCAGATGGTATTTGTCTCTACAGCCATATTGCTTTCAGATCCGTTATAGACCAGGACACAAGAACATCATCGCCGACTTCTTGTCCCGTGACTCAGAGGAGTAACGGTCTTAAGGGGGAGGGTGTTTGACAAAGTGGGTGAGATTCCTGTACTCACCACTTTTCCCGTGCATGTATTGGCAAGTCTGTCCACATTTATTTTCCACATTGCTCCAGTTATTTTCATATTGTATTCATTTCAGTTTGCTATAGTTTTACCATTGCTTTTGTGTAACATTTCAACACTTACTATCCCGGGTTTGTTTGTGTTCAAACTGTTACCATTTTTACATCAAGTACTGGTTTAATTTAAAGCAATCACACTACCATAGTTTAGTTTCAAGTCATTTTATTAAGTTGCAGGTTTGAATAGTAAATTGTTTGTTTCATTCATATTCACCATTTCTTTGTTCCTTTGTCTGGTCCACCATGCAGGAATGTTTGGGGAGGAGCCGTTGGGCATTTCTGGGGTATTTATGGTGTTGATGATGTCATCGCTGACATCACCGGGCAAATCCAATTGAGGGGGTTTATTTTGTTGTAGATAATTTAATGTTTGGTTGATTCATTTGAGGGGTAACTGGGGGGAGTTACTGACCATTTGAAAAGTATTGTAATTGTGTTGAGGAGCAATTAGAGAGTCCAGCTGTGTGGATATTTGTTAACTGATTAATGGTGTTTTATAGGCCCACCTCTGGGATAGTGGGGTATTCCAGGGCAAATTGAGAGCCCTATAAAAGGCAGGGACATTTTGCTGCTCGGGGGTTAAGATAAGGTTGTCAAGATGAGAAGCAGTGCTGCCAAACCACGTGTTTAGTGTAAGTTGGTTTGAGTAGATTTTGTTACTTTTTTTCTCAAGTTTCTTTTGATAGTTTCAAGTTTTTATTTCTTTGAACCATTCACACGTGTATGTGGGTTTAACACTGTAAATAAACATGGCACTCAGTGAAACCTAAGACGTCTGCCTTCTATCCTTGACTCTCTGGCTATGCACCACCACAGTCATCAATATAAGTTACAGTGTTACTTAAGGGTTCAGATGAACCCAACACAGAATCTTCCCTCTCTTCACTCTGATCAACATCCATCGCAGCAGACACAGCACACACAGCACACACAGCAACTGTATTCACTAGACCCTCGTAAGCCTTTAACACGGGGGTCCCCAAACTACAGCCCCCGGGCCACATCCAGCCCGCCTAGACAACTGGAGTGGCCCAGCTTAACGATCCCAAACAATCCCTCTAAGCATGGCCTTTCTTTTAAAATGGCATTTTCCTATAGAGCTTGGCCACGTGATGTCACCGCGTTCACACGGGCAAGCAAGAGTCAAGTGCACGCTTTATACAGTCTGAGTGCGCGCGGGTGAGAAAAACGGAAGATAGCCAGACAACGAAATGTCGAAACTGTTGGGGATATGGAAAATAGATTCGGAGTGCAGAGTTTTTAAACAGCAGTGGACAGATGACTATTTTTTTGTCCAGTGCAAGGAAAAGGCAGTTTGTCTAATCTGCAAGGAGACACTGGCGGTGTTTAAAGAAGTTAACATCCGCCGCTACTATGAAACCCGCCATGGAGGGCACTATGCTAGCTTGCTAGGCCAAGTGAGGAGAGACAAGGTGGCTAGGCAAAAAAGTGGATTTGCTGCCCAGCAGAGTACAATGCTACGCCAAACACAGGTGAACCTGTCATCCGTTCGGGCCAGCTTCAAGGTAGCTAAACTGATTGCAAGCTGTGGAAAGTTGTTCAGTGATGGGGAGTTTGTGAAGAAGTGTTTGAACGCTATCGCAGAGGAGGTGTGTCCGGACGAGAAAGATGCACTGAACGCGGTCTGTCCGCATTAACAGTTACTAGGTGGATTGAAGAAATGGGGCATAATGTACATGTCCAGCTGAAAGAGAAAGCTAATGATTTTGAGTGTTACATTGGCAGTGGATGAGAGCAATGATTTGCAGGACACAGCACAACTGCTGATTTTTATTCGGGGAGTTAATTCAACTATTGAAGTGTCCGAGGAGGTGGCAGCTCTACAAAGTCTCATGGATACTATGACAGGAGAGGATATTTTTTGTAAAGTAAAGCCTGAAAAGACAAAATACTTACCTGTTGATAACTCATCTTTACTTTACTCTGTACATACATATTCAGCTCAGCTAGATAAGACTACTACACCTGATTTTTACTATTATTCTGTATAAAAATTATTAAAGACAAAATACCTACTGTAGAAACTGGTCCGTTTCTGTGTGTGAGTCAAGTATCACGCTGGCTTTGAATAAAACTCAGGTTTATTGCTGAACACAGAACCATGTGAGACTGAGCCGACATTAGCTTCACAGCATCGTGGAAGTGAGAGCCAGGGGCACCGTGATTGGCTTAGCAATGAGACACACCTTCAGGTATGATGGCTCACATTACAGTTTTTGCAGAATGCTTACACACATGTTGCAGACTTTGGCTCACTGTGTCATAACTTAACACACAGGTCGAGTAAGACACAGCACATGGAGATAAACTCTTAACTTATATGGCAAAATGAAACTCTTGAAACAAAACCTAACAATCCCATTTCAAAACAGTTTTTAGCATTAAAACATTAAACACATGCACCTTTGTTTGCACTCTTTCCTAGCAGCAACAACACACAGATGTGCTTTATGCAAAACACAGGTGTATTTAGTACTTTGGATGGTTTTTGACTTTAAAAGTCTCATATAGATTTTGTGTGTGAAAGATTGCTCCACTACAGTTGATCTAGACACATGAAAACAAAATGGAAACGCTTCAGAATGTATTTTTATTTATTTTTTTCAGGTTTTTGCAAAAGTAAAAAAAAACAAAACACAAAGACATGGTAACTAAAATGTTCTACAAAACAGAGTTGTAAGAAAAGGATTGGAAGACGTTTAGGCTATGGATCCCGTCTCCTGTTGGCATTTGGCCACATCACCTCATCCACATCACAGGCAATGTCCTCCCTTGCCAAGCAACGGGGGAAATATCTCCTTGCATGCCGAATCCAACCCTGTATGGACCTCACCTCAATGTCGGCGCATGCCTCTTCCATGGCTTGTAGAAGAGGCATGCGGGCATGTGGTTGACGGTCATAAACCTTCCAGCGCCATGCTGAAAAGAACTCCTCAATTGGATTCAGAAATGGGCTGTATGGTGGCAAGTTGAGTGTAATGAATCTATATGGTTGGTGAACCAGTCCCGGACCAGAGCCGCCCGATGGAAACTGACGTTATCCCAGACGACAACAAACTGGGGCTGCTCTGGCCCGTCCTGGACTACTGTTTCATGAAGTGTGTCCAGAAAGCCAATAATGAGGGCTGTGTTGTAGGGACCGGGGATGGAGTGGTGATGCAGGACTCCCTGTACACTGATGGCGGCACACAAGGTGATATTTCCCCCGCGCTGACCAGGGACATGCACTATGGCCCTTTGCCCAATAATGTTTCGGCCCCGACGTCTGGTTTTCGCCAGGTTGAACCCAGCCTCATCTACACAAAATAACTCATGCTGCTGTGGAGCTGCATCAAGTTCCAGGAATCTCTAAAACAGAAACATGTAGATAATGTACAGTAAATATAGTGTGATTGAAAACACAGGACTATCTCACATACATTTACACACAATACTGTGTGTGTGTGTGTGTGTGTGTGTGTGTGTGTGTGTGTGTGTGTGTGTGTGTGTGTGTGTGTGTGGCTTACTTGCACATAGTCATGACGGAGGTCTTTGACTCTCACACTGTTCCTCTCGAATGGAACTTGATATAGCTGCTTCAGTGAGATGTTGTGCTTTTTGAGGATGCGGGAGAGTGTAGATATGCTGACAGTGTTGATGCTAGTTATTTGATCTGCAAGGATCTGCTCTCTCAAATCACGAAGCCGGATTTCATTATTTGCCAAAACAATATTGACGATGGCCACCTCCTGTTCATCACTGAACATAGCCTGCCTTCCACCCTGTGCAGGTCGTCTGGCAGTTCTGTAGAAAATGAAACATCATACTTTAAACCCATAGACCTACAGTAATACAGCAATGTATTGTACTGTGCATTTGAACAATGTGCAATACTGTAATTTCTTTGGTCCATTTTAGTGTGGAAACTTCAAAACATACCTGTTTTCCAGTCTGAACGTTGTAATCATTGAGGCTACTGAGTAGCAACTCAGGTTTGGATGGACTCTCTGCCCAGCCTCCCTCATTGTAAGGCCATGATTTATAACATGGTCCACCAAAGTGGCCCTCATGTCATGGGATATTTGTCTTCTGTTGCCTGCTCCCCTTCTTCGTCCTCTTCCTCGTCTTGCTGCTGCTCTTCCTCTCCCTCTTCCTGCCTCCATGTTTCCAAAGTTGGCACAAAGGAGCTGAGCTCACATCAGGTGTATTTGTAGTGCTATGGCTTAGACTGATTGGTCTACAATTAGATGTTAAATGTTTTCATGTGTGTGAGTCAGTGTGCTTTTCCAATTTTAGTTGTGTTTTGTATTTTAAATCGATGTGTTTTCCCAATGATTGCATGAGTCTTCCTTTTTGAACAATGTGTCTTATGTAAAAAAAACAGTGTGTAGTGTTTTGCAAGAAGTGTGTTGGAGAATTTCAAACACAGTGCAAAGCATATATTGTGTTTGCAGGTTTGGTGCTTTTGTTTAGGGCATGGTCACCAAAGCTAGAGGTTGTGATGATTTGGGCATAGCAACCACTTTTAGTGTTTAAGCATTAGGCAAAAACTGTAAACAAACGCTAAATGATCTACATCCTTTACCTTAAGCTCACACTTCTATATTAAACAAAATAACACTGGGAAAATGACAATGAGAACATTTCTTACTCATTTACGAGTTTCAGTAAACAACCTATTAACGATATTCCTGGTTGAACTCAATACAGCAAGCTGAGGCAGATGAACACTTTAACTCATGTCAACACATATGCATATTCGTAATATTATCACCATAGTCTCAGGGCGTAAATGAGAGAACCTGGTGCAAGTATCCACTGAACATTACATTTCAAACAGTGGTAACCACATTCCAGACACGATATCCTCACTGCATGTATTTTGGGTTCAGTTTGCAAATGCGCCCTGAGCGTGTTATGTATTGTGTGTTTATGTTCTCACTGGGAAAGTGTGTTGTGGGTACTGGCTGGGCAGGGGATGTGTGCTTTGGGTGTATGGCGTTTGGCTCTGGTGTTTGTGGTGTGGGGAGTGTACAGTCCATCGTGCAGGGACTAGAGTTCTGAGAGTCCGGGTCATCTGCATGAAGCAGTGGTGGTGGTGGCTCTGCAACAGGAAGAATGTGGCGACGGTTTCTCCTGTATGTGCCTCCATTGGACTGTATCACTGCATGAAAAGTCGGATTTTCGTCCCTGTAAACGCCCGAAAATCTCCCTAATTTTCGGGAGTTAACGACAATTTACAGGCTGCGAACGCCGCGTTCGTCTGTGCCGAAAATTGTCGGAAACGAACCACAGCGAAGGCTCTAATTAGCATATGAATAGCAGCGAAACCGCGCCTGGCCAGAGATGGCTTGAATATCCTCACTCTGGATTGGATGAAACCACTAGTTTTAAACAAGTATAATCGCTCGTGATTGGTTGGCAGATCTGGTCATTATAAATGTAAAGCCAACCCACGTTGGTCAACCTGATGAGTCATTATAAATGTAAACCCCACCCCCGTTGGCAGATGTGTTACTATTGGTCACACTGGGTCTTTTAAACAAGAATAATCACTAGTGATTGGTTAGCAGATCTATCACTATATATATATACATATATATATATATATACACATATATATATATATACACATATATATTAGGGCTGTCAAAAGATAGATTTTTTTAATCGCGATTAATCGCATTTTGTCCATAGTTAACTCGCGATTAATCGCAAATTAATCGCATTTTTGGGCACATTTTTTTTTTCTTCTAAATGTACCTTAATGTATTTTGTTCATATTCTTAATACTTTTAACAACATAAGGCAAATATACTTGATTTATGAAAATGTTTATTTAACACTTCAAATATCCCCTTACCAAAACATGGGATCAAAACTGGGTTATAAGAATATATCACAAACAATTAAAGTGAACATGTCACAGGAGATAGTGTAACAGGAGATAAGTACAGTTAGGATATAAGTGCATTGGCTTGCAAGTGATATCTCAGACTGGACGTATTTCTATGGTAGCTCATTTCATACCCACAGTACGCGCAGATGACTTTGGTCTTATTGACTGAACCATCCGGCAGTCTTTTGAAGGTGAACAGCTTTTCACATAAGGTGCGTGTCCACAGGCAGCGGCGAATGTCGAGAGACGGCGCGCGAGTTGGCCGCTCCTCATTTGCCTTGAAGTCGAATCTACTTTATGCTAATCAGAGGCGCCGGGCTCGACTCGCCGCCTCGGGAACGCTCGCGAACGCTCGCAAAAATCTGTTGTTTGAAGGAGAGCGCCTGTCAATCATCCTCTAGTGGCAGCCCACCAAGCGTGCAATACTGGGAAGCGGCGCGTCCACACGCGTTTAAAATCGCCCCTGTGGACACGTACCTATAGACAATGAATGGGACGCGGGGAAACACCGCTGCCTGTGGACACGCACCTTCCCTCTGGATCAAGACTACAGGTGCCACCGACGGCCATAAATCATACAATGCGCGTTTTTTTTTTTTTTAATACCGAGCGTTAATCGCGCGTTAAAAAAATTAACGGCGTTAAGAGGATGTTGCGTTAACGCGTTATTAACGCGTTAACTTTGACAGCCCTAATATATATATATATATATATATATATACACACACATATATATATATATATATATATATATATATATATATATATAGAGATGGGACGTTTGACACCGAGACTCCGAAGCCTGCTTCACTCTATTGAAGCAGGCTGGTTCGAAACGCTGGGTGCAGTCGAATAGTCTTTTTTGCTTAGGAAGGTTCCTAACTGAAGAAGTGACCCGGAAGTAAACAAGTGGCCGCCATGATAAGAGCTGTTCGAATTCTCTAAATGCATAGGAAAGGAGCTCCAATGCTTCCTTTCAGAGCTCCTTTAGCATAGGATGCAACGGACCTTCCTATGCGATAGGAAAGGAGATTACGCCGACCCACAATTCTTTGCGAGAGCAACATTTAAAGTGCCGCACACCTCGGCCGTTCATGAAAACAAACGATATGTGTATTTGCATATTTAACAATGACTTTCATGCAGACATGTAGTAATTGGAATAGTGTTGATAAATGTGTGTGGACAGTGATAATAATTGAATGCTTTTTTTTTTTTTTATTTCAATCATGTTACAAATGTTTGACAAAAACGAAACTAAAACCACAAATGAAACGTAAATAAAGCAAACGGTCAAACAGGAAGGAGGAGCTGCTGGACCTGAAGCCGGTCAGTGAACCAGCTGTTTATAAAACCAATATGTGGAGAAGTGGACGACGCGTTTCTTGTAGTCCATTATTGTAGTTTCTCCAGCGCAGACGCACGTCAATCGCCGGTGCCGATAATCAGCTGTCAATCATCAGCGGCCGCGATATAATGACGTAGTTTATTGAAAGTCCGGTCGGATTCTCTGAACCCCGCGGTCGACTATTCCTAAGTCCTTTTGAGTTCTCCTATCGCCTTTCCTTAACCCCATGACGTTTTCCCCAGAGGTCAAGGAATAGGAGCTAGGAATAGGAGTTAGGACCTTATTTTTTGACTATTCGACTGCACCCGCTATGGAAGCCCATTTCCGCCACTTGAAAAAAAAAATTATGAGATCCTAAGTCATAATTTTGAGATACTAAGTCGAAATTATGAGATAAAAAGTCATAATTATGAGATAAAAAGTCATAATTATGAGATAAAAAGTCATAATTATGAGATAAGAAAGTCGAAATTATGAGATAAAAAGTCATAATTATGAGATAAGAAAGTCGAAATTATGAGATAAAAAGTCATAATTATGAGATAAAAAGTCGAAATTATGAGATAAAAAGTCATAATTATGAGATAAGAAAGTCGAAATTATGAGACAAAAAGTCATAATTATGAGATAAAAAGTCGAAATTATGAGATAAAAAGTCATAATTATGAGATAAAAAGTCAAAATTATGAGATTAAAAGTCATAATTATGAGATATTTGCACACAGCAGTTCAATAGCAGCTCTGGTGTGGGGAGATTGACACAGAAATGGATTGTGATTATATTGAGGACTACTTTAAACGTGGCTTTACAACAAATGAAATACTGGATTTGCTTGCGGATTCACATGGGATTGTTCTAAGCAAGCGCACCCTTGAAAGGATTTTAAGCAAGAAGCAACTCTGGCGTAGAAAGAACAAAACTGATGTGGCTGAAGTGGCAACTTTCATTCAACAGCAACTGGAAACATCTGGTCAGTGCCATGGTTACAGGTGGATGCACCAAAAATGTTGGTTACATGGGCTTGTGACTGACAGAGAAACTGTCCGAATATTACTGCAGTTATTGGACGGTGAAGGTGTCGATCTGAGGTCAAGAAACAGGCTGCGAAGGCGTGTTTACCACAGCTGTGGTCCAAACTATGTCTGGCACATTGATGGCTATGACAAGCTTAAGCCATTTGGAATTGCAATCAGTGGATGCATTGACGGATTTTCCAGGAAGATGATATGGCTTGAAGCTTATAAAACAAACAACGACCCTAAGATCATTGCTGGCTACTTCATGGATGCTGTGATCAATTCTGGTGGATGCCCTGCCAGACTCAGACTTGATTTAGGTACAGAAAATGGCCATATAGCTGAAATCCAGCGGTTTTTGCATTTTTCTGAGAACCAAGCTGAAGCGGACAGTGTTACCTTTGGTCCAAGCACTGGAAACCAGCGAATTGAGCGATGGTGGCTGATCTTGCGAAGTGAGTGTGTCCAGTTTTGGATGGACCTGTTTGATAAACTGAGAGAAGATGGCCACTTTTTGGACAACTTCTTGGACAAGTCCTTGATCCAGTTTTGCTTTCTTCAAACAATACAGGTAATTGACATACAATGAGATAAATGATGACCAATAATATTTTCAAGAGCCACACAAATGACCATGAGTAACAACCTCAGTGTCTGTGTCTGGTGCAGAGAATAAATAACACCTATGTGTTGTTTCTTGATGTGCTATGGTATACATTTTGCATAATTTCCTGTTATTGTGTTATTGGTAGTGATACAGTGCTTTTGCTGCTCCCACTCATCCTAGTAACTGTTCAAAATTTGTTGCACTGCAGAACAATACATTTAACGTATTAATATTATTGTGCCAACCTACTATATTATAACAAGAATACAACACTTAAAATGAAGCAAATCATGTGGACTACTTAGTAATTAACAATCCCCAATATTTTTACACACTCTGACTAAATATTTTTTGCTTCCCAGGAAGAACTTAACGAGGTTGTATTGACTTGGAACAACCACAGAGTCCGTCAAGTCCACAACTCACGATCACCTCATGGACGTCCCTCCATATTGCATGCAGTCCCTCAACTGTATGGAGGCAGGGATTGTTTGCACCACGTGGACCTGGAGAAGGTTAATGTCTGCCTTGAAGAGTGTGTGTTCAAGGGCTTCCCATGCGATGAAGATGTGTTCCATATCTGTGTTGACCTAATGTCAGAGCATAATCTGATACTAACAAATGATGTGTTTGAAACAGTTAACCTGTATATTCAACTCAGGCAGCTGATATCCAATGAACTAGATGTAGATCCTTAACTTACCTGGGCCTGTGTCACATATTTGTTTCATTCCAGGACAAACTGAAACTTGTGCACTGACTGAAATTTGTCATATATTCACACATATTTTAATCTGTGATTGAGACAAATATAATTGTAGCTATTTTAGAGACATTAAAGATGTATCAAATATGTTAAGTTCTTTCTAACACCTCTAAAACCTATGTATACACAAATTACTGTGTTGTTTTTATATTGGCTATAAAAAAATGCAAAATTCTGTATTAAATGAACTTTTTATTCAAATACAAAACAATCATAACACACAAAACTGCACTTGCTTTTGTTTTAAATCCATTCAACTTGCTTAAGTAGGGAGCCTTACATAATACCCATCTAAAAGGCTTATAGAAAGTTTGACAGGGCCAAGCTGTCTTTTGGTACATAAAATCAGAACCTGAACAGAGCATGTTGTGCTTGAAATAAGAAATTTAAAAAAAAGACAGAAATTATTACAAGATAGGATTACTATGTGATGAGAGTAGAGTGAACTTTGTGAACACAAAGTTTCTAAATCCATCAAGTAAACGTAGACTCAAATTAAAATTTCTCTCATCCCAAATTAACCTTCAACATTACAACATTTCATTTCATTTCATTTAATAATCATAACAATATGTTGAAATAACACATAACACTCAATTTATCATTTAATTTGACACAGATTGAGTACATTGAGGACTACTACTACTTTAAAAGTGGTTTTACAACAAATGAAACACTTAATTTGCCTGCTGATTCACATGGGATTTATAAGCAAACTTACCCTTGAAAAGAGTTTTAGTAAGAAGCAACTCAGGCATAGAAAGAACAAAACTGATGTGGCTGAGGTGGCAACTCTGAATATTACTACAGTTATTGGACGGTGAAGGTGTCGATCTGAGGTCAAGAAACAGGCTGTGAAGGTGTGTTTACCACAGCTGTGGTCCAAACTATGTCTGGCACATTGATGGCTATGACAAGCTTAAGCCATTTGTAACTGCAATCAGTGGATGCATTGACGGAAACATCTGGTCAGTGTCATAGTTACAGATAGATGAACAAAAACTTTGGTTACATAAAATTGTGACTGACAGAGAAACTGGTGGCCAGTGGATGCCCTGCTAGACTCAGACTTGATAGTTGTAAATAAATTCCTCATTTTTTCTCTCAAAAATTACCCTCAGCATTACCAGATGTGATTCTTAATAACCAAAACATTTTGTTGTCTGAAATAACTCACTGGTTATTGTGAGGTGTAACATTATAAGCCATCAATCTTACTGATTAAAATAATGTGTTCTGAAACTGGAAACAATGTTCAACAAAACATAAGTGGCAAAAAGCAGCAGAAAATGAGGACTACATGTTAAAGCTGTGACACTCACTAAGGTTAAACAAGGTAGCTGTAAGCCAAAACTCTGGAAAAAGAAAAATCCTAAACATGAACCTGCGGTGGCAGTCCAAGTTCCAGTTGGCTGAAATCTTTGTATCTCAGACAATGTCCATTACCCACACGTTGCTTTCGAAGACTTTGTTCATTTCATGTCGAAAATCTGGGTAGTTATCATAACTGACTGGCAACTCCAAGTAACAACCACATGTATGAGCAACCGGTCTTCTCTGAAATCCCTGAATTTGTGTGAAGCTGACAGTGATGCTCTTTCCTGTGAACAAGTCTGATCCAGTGCAAAATCTGAGGAAAAAGGAGAGGTGCTGGGTGTCTGACTCTCTAAGGTATGCACTTACATACTTGACAATTTGTTTCTCCTGGGCATTCTGGTTACTGGGGTAAATAATAGACCTCATAATCTTCCTTGATGTTGGTTGTAGCTCTTCATAGACTGCTGAGATCCCTTTCAGCTCTGATCTAACAGGTGCAAGTGTGTTGCTCCACTGTTCAATCACAAAAGCTGGCTCTTGAATCAGTTTTTGGTGCGCAAGCTCCCTCAAGATTTGCTCAATGTTATCAGCTGTTGGAAGCCTCCGGCAGTTGTGAATGTCCATGATTTCCAACAATTCTTCCTGGTCGACACTTTCAAAATCTGAGCGACAAGATTCAAAAATGACTCGCTCAGACTCTGATACATACTTGAAAAAGCAGTCCACAAGATTACTCTCCACAAAGCCCAAAAGAGCTTGTTCCAGAAGTACAGGTGCAATTTTTACAGGAAGGTATTTCTCCTTTTGCCAGCCAAATGTGATTACACGGCCCACACTTTCCCATTCTTGTTTACCAAAATCATGACGTAGATATGGCACTTTGAATCCATTTCCCATGGTGCACTGCTCATAGAAGTCATTCCAAAACTCTGACAGTACATCCCTCAAAACACCTCCATCATCTACAGCCTTTTCAAGCTTTCCATCAGGAAGAATAACTTGAAAGTAAATGTCATCCTCCATGATACTTTCCTCAGAAAACAACTGAATAAGTTCTTTAAGAATCTGCCCACGATGAAGAGCAACAATTTTTTTCTGTCTTTCTCTCTGATTGGCTTGTTCCTGCAACGTATCTGTGGGAGGAGGCAAAGGTGATTGAAAAGATAGTCCCTGAGTGAAGGGCAAGGTATCATCAAGACTCGAGTACTCCATCCCAGCGATGCTTTCTGTGTGGAAAGTTATGATGCCACTATCCTCTAAAGCATCCACGTGAAGTAATGTTTCATGTTCAGTAGACCCACATGCATCAGTTTGGTCGACTGTGGCATAAAGAAGGGAAACACTGTCACTGCTTGCATTTGCAAATACTGTGCTGCTTCCAACATAAATGACATCTGAAGTATTAATCTCCACAGTGTTTGTTGCAGTGCCTGGAGTGTGGTGATCTGTATCACGTCTGCCCTGTGTCTTGTCACTTTCTTGTGCAGTTACATCACTATTCTCCTCCTCCACATTTATGTCACTGGTGATGTCTCTCTTCTTGGTTGTCAAATAGAAACGTAACAGTGGTAACTTTGTTCTTTCATACAGTTCCCCAACTGTGACGGTCTCCACTAATGGATTCTGCTGAAAGTCAGTTAAATCTATGTCAAACTCAGAAAGACTCCCCTCTGCATTTTTCCCATCTGGAAAAAACAACTGCACAGCCTTTTCAATCAAGTTCTGTTTTTTACTGTCCTTTGGCACACTCTCTTTTCTGGTTCCCCCACCCTTTTTTGTGCGTACCTGCACATATTCCCCCTCTCTGGAATTCAGCCATCCTAATTCTATTTTTCTCTGATTCTTCTGAGCATTCTTTGAAATGGTTTGATCCTGTCTCTCAGGCACATGATCCCCTTTGTTTCTTGAGAGCTTTCCTCTAAGTCGCTCAAAGATTTTTGACTTGCGATTACTGGGCTCTTTTTCCTTCCTTCTGCAGTATCCAAAAACAGCCAGTCGATCACCATACGATGGAAGATACTCTCTGAGTTGGTCATCTGTCATGAGGTGTATGACACTGGAGTCGATCTAAAATTAAGAAATATTTCATTAATTCTTAGGTCAAGTGCAGTAAATTATAACAGGAGCTACCTGCATATACGGCACAAGATTTTATATACAAAAGCTCTTTCAAATTTTGTTTTTTTTAGTGTGTGATTTGTAAAAATTAAGCATTTCCTACACTAACTACCTTCTCCTGCTCCATTCGCTGTATGTCTTCCTCAGGCACATGTCGTGACCTTAAGTAGTCACTTAGCTCATCCATCCTGTGACAGGTCAGAAAACCTCTGCAACTCTGTTGAATGAAATTAAATCTTAACTGTGACCTCAAATAAATAAATAATAATCCATTGATTTTCACAAAATCTTTGGTGTTTATGGATTTGGTATCCAAGCACCTTCACAGTTATTATCATGTTTAAGTAAGACCAAACCTTTAATTATGCTCTAAGAAATCAGCATTGTTTCATTTCATTTTTTCTTTAAGTATCTTAAATCAGTCTCTTGGTTAGCAGATGTTTTAAAACTGCCCTCTGATATTGTCAGAGTTCCAATACTTAGTAAGTTGTTTGGCTGGATGCTGACTCAATAAAATACGTCACGACACGTCACGACAATACGTGACGGTTTCTGACAGCTTCACAGCGAACATGTGGTTATAAGTGCTCTGGATAAATGGACTAAATCACTCACTCATATTTTCTTGCCGGTTCATGGTTAAAATAAGCAGAACAGTCGGACGGACAATGTAAAGCGTTACTTTTCAAACATGCTGTAGGTCTTCACAGCTTCGCGTTTCATTAACAGTAGGATAATATAGCTATGAGAATGTTTGACTTACCAACTCTTGGTTACAGAGATATGTTTAGGCTGATGTAACCGCCTTTGAGTAAAATGAAGCTATTCACTGCCGCAGTAAAGTTAATTTAGGCCTACACTGTTGTAATTTCCAGGATAGGCTACCATCTAGTGGCGTGAACGTTACATCGACGCTTTATGGTTCAATGACATATTTACATATCCGAAACTAAATTAACAGTAAGGACAGACTAAAAGACTTAACGATTACGTCTAACATCCGATCTAACAAAAGTCACCTATATTTACCTCATTTAGGATTGCATATTGTGAGCGTGGTTAGGCCAGCGAGGTGATGAAGGGACCGTTGAAAACGCTGCCATTGAGGCGCATGCGCACTTCATATCTCATAATTTCGATTTTTTTATCTCATAATTTCGACTTTTTTATCTCATAATTTCGACTTTGTATCTCATAATTTCGACTTTCTTATCTCATAATTATGACTTTTTATCTCATAATTTCGACTTTTTATCTCATAATTTCGATTTTTTATCTCATAATTATGACTTTTTATTTCATAATTTCGACTTTTTATCTCATAATAATGACTTTTTATCTCATAATTTCGACTTACTTTGAGGATATTTTTATTATCAAGGCTAAGTTTCAGCTCTCTTTTCTTTTTTTACTGGCGGAAATGGGCTTCCATAACCCGCTGTGTCGAGGCTTGTATCAAATCTCCGCGATCACGTGACCGATGACGTTTGACGCTTCATACGTCACAACGAACCACCGGAAATGAGGTGACTGATTCGAAGTTTTGGCGCGCCTTCATTCGTTATAACGAGACGCGAGATGCCCACATTTTATTAGTCAATTGACATTATATAGTAACACTTTGTGTATGTGTGAACAATGATTCTTAGAATGAAGACACAACTGCTTAATAATGACTTTATTGCTTTTGTGTTGGAACTGGAAGCAATGATGTGTGAATCATTTGGAGGTTCATTGCTGCTATAACTGCAGCTGACCACTAGATGTCACTGGTAGGGTCTTTCTGTGAAGCTTTGAAGCTTCAAATCTTTTTTCGGTACAATCAGGAAGAAGCCTCAAAAGCTTCACGAGGCTTCATTTGCCCATCTCTATATATATATATATATATATATATATATATATATATATATATATACCGTACACACATATATATATATATACATATATGTTTATATATATGTGTATATTTATACATATATATACACACATATATTTATTTGTATTTATTTATATATTTATAAATATAAATATGAATGAATTTATTGAGGAAAGGAAAAATTGCCAGGAGGAAGTATTCAAAGAAAGAGCTTTATTGACAACACAACACACAACTGTACAAATTTGCCCACACAACAAACAAATGAACTGGCGACATTCTGTCCGAATTTGGTCAATTTTACAGCCGCCTGCGGTGCGTGGCCCTGTACTTGGGAGTCTTCTCTAATCGCGACTGTAGAGTCGCACAGAGCTCGGTGAGCTCCTGGCTACGAGAGGATGGAGGTCGCACAATCCATCCACCGTTTCATAGTACGTCTTACAGGCAGCTGGAAAACAATTAAATGAGTGGTATGAATAAGAAAACTTAAGTCACAGTAAAATTAAAACAAGGAAGAAGAAAACAGTAAAAGTTACTTACACACAATGGCGTCACTATCAGCGTCATAGAAATCCGGACTTGCGGACAAAGCTCCGAGCAAGTAAGAGGTCACAGCTTCGTTATGAGGCGAGGTTCGTCTGTGAAAACAAAATTAACAGTTAAGATCGGTATCTACTGTTAACGCATCTATTTCCTTATACAGCAGAATGAAAGCATATTCTTTAAATCGTACCCTTGCTCCGGTTCGTAGCGCCTACAATTCGTCTCCGAGTTGTGAAGACGGCGTACTGCTTCCTGTAAAAGACCAACAACATACACTTAACAAAGCAACTTAACGTTACACTGGTTCCTCTCTCTTGTTCTTTTACAAGGCTACTATGCTACTTTTAGCTTGGACTATTAGCTTTTAAGCTACTTTTAGCTTGGGCTTGCTTTGCTAATTTTAGCTTAGCTAGCAGTCACCGAACATATTCTTACCGCAATCATCCTGAGAGTCTCCAGCAGTCCTGGGACATCCTCAGAGTCTCCAGCAGTCCTGGATATAAGAATTATAACATTTAAACCACATTTTCTTAAGTGAAGCCTCTCAGAGCAGCATTCCTCCTGCCGGTGAACGTGAACGTCTCCTCCTCGTTCCCTCCACTGAATGAGGCGCCCGGTGTCTGCATCCGTCCCTTTAACGGACAACGGTGCACGGCGTTATTAATCACCGTTAGTAAATATATAACCACGGTTTAACATAAGCACTATATTATTAGTTAACGTCGGTAAAAACGGCACATTTTCCGCTTCGCTTGCGCTCGCTAACCTCTATGGTAAATTAGCGTCAGTAGGCTAGCCGGCTAGCAGGACCTTCGATTCGTAACGTTAACGTACAATTCCAACAACAATAAAGTAACGTTCATTATCAATACGATTTAAAAGTCAGCTGGAAACATAAAAGTCATGTTACAGTATACTTACATGTGTACGCGGTTTGTGTCGGGCTCCTCGCCAGAATCACCGCAGTCGTCCGCCATTACCCAAAACTTGTGAAGTCAGACGAGCCGCAATGCATTTTGGGAAGTTGAGTAGATTTAGCAAGGTACGCTGTACTCAGAAATTCTTGCCAATGCAGTATACATCCGGGCATTTCTCGCGTGCACAAATTCACATACTATTGTATGTGAATGCACTACGTACTCAAATTACGTCACAATTAAGTACGAGTAGGACGTTAGTATGGCATTTCGAACACATCTATGATCTATGAACCCATCCTTGACCCTCTAGCAGAACTACGACCAGCCATTATAAAGCAGTTTATAGTTGTTAATGTTGTCTCAAAAGGTACTGCATTTAAACATGTTACTGTGCAAGTTTCCTGGCTTCATCCCCATCCGGACAGACATTTTTATGGAAAGCCAATAGAAGTTTGGAGCTTGCAGGGAACAGACACGTCATACCCAGCATCATTTCTGCCTGTTGAGCGCATTGCTGGGAGATGTGTGGTTAACACATCCACTGTGCATTTAAGCAAGACCAAAGAAAGGGTCACTGTAGTCATACCACTATGCACAGTGGTTGAGCTCTAGGAGACTGTGATGTTGTTTGCATGAATGTACATTTTACCTTTGTGGCAAAGCCTGATTAAAAGTAATTGTTGAAGCAAATTGTTTTGTGTATCTTTGAATGAAGATGAAATGAAGTTATATCTTTGAATGAAGATGAAATGAAGTTAACACCTTTCAGAAAAATGTCACCTGGGGAAAAACTCCCCCTGCTACCCTGATTTGCATTTGTATAGCTCACAGCATTTTCATTTACATGTTAAAGCCTCCCCTAGGATTACGGGGAGGGGGGTCATGGGGGGACAACTGCCAAGCAAGGCCCACGTCAATTCCCAGCAATTTACGTCAGTTTTCGGTGTTTCCTGCAAATTGCCGTTTGCAGTCGTAAACCTGAACTTCCACGGCAATTTACAGGGCCGCTAACTGACGAAAATCCCACTTTTCATGCAGTGTATGGTATGAGAGCGTGGCTCCTGGCATATCTCCTTCACAGTCCCAAGTTGATCATACCCTTTAGGGGTCTGCATGCGCACCACTTGTCCCTCTGTCAGAGGTTCAGAAGGTTGAGGAAGACTTTTTTAGGATTGTTACGAGGGGCTGGTGATCGGTTTCCACAATTTTGGGCTTTCCATATATGTAATCCCTGAATTTCGTGCAGGCGAACACCACAGCTGGAAGCTCTCTCTCGATCTGGGCATATCGAGTCTCTGTGTCCTTGAGAATTCGTGATGCGAACTGCACTGTTCTTCCGTTTTGCATGCATGCAGCTCCAAGTCCATAGCATGATGCGTCACAGGTGAGTGTGACTGGCGCCTTGGCGTCATAGTATGCCAACACTGGTGTGCTGGACAGGCATGATTTGAGGTGGTCGAATGCCTCTTGATGTTGTTGGTACCAGCACCACGCAGTCTCCTTGTGCGTGAGTTTCCTCAGTGGAGCTGCAATGTCACTGAAGTTTGGGATATACTTGTCAAGGTAGTTCACCATGCCAAGGAAACGTAGTGAAGTGACGTCTGTGGGGACTGGCATGTCAGTGACTGCTGCAGTTTTCAAGGGGTCTGCTTTTAAGCCTTCACTCGTGAAGATGTGACCCACATAGCTCACTTGGTCCAGGCGAAATTTGCACTTGGCTGGGTTTAGTTTGAGATTGACCTCCTTCACTCGTTCGAGTACTCTACACGAAGGTTAACTTTCAGTGACGCATTATCTCCTGAACCCTTTAAAAAGACTCAAGTCACAAGTTCAGCTTTAACTCGTTCCTGCATCACAACAGGGATGCGGTGGGCTGGCCGGACTACAGGTTGTATGCTTGGATCCACCGTCATGGAGTATGTCATTGGGAGTTCTCCGAGCTCGTCACTGAACAGGTCTTTGTACTGTGTGAGAATCAGTGTGCCGAAGTCCGTGTTACTTTCTGTGGTGAGTTGATGGACGTCTGGACTCATCTTGACAATTCCCATGTCAACACACGCACGAAATCCTAACAACGGCTGCACCTCTCGGTCCACTATGAAGAAAAGCAGTGAGCGGCGCTCCTCCTTTAAACAGCATGACAGCGTAACCAAGCCAGCAGTCTCAATTTTGGCGCCTCCATAATCAACGAGGTTTGTCGCCTTGTTTCGCTTAACAAGTTGCTCTCCATTAGTCACACATTTGAAAGTCTTTTGTGACATCACATTACATCTTGCTCCTGTGTCGACTTTAATTTTGGTGGGTCTGTTGTTTATGTGTATTGTGACGAATCCTTCATCCTTCTTGTCAGCTTGAAATAATACACAGTCAAAATCAAGGCCAACTTGGACACTATCCACATAGAATGTTTCATCTTCACACGTGGGCTGTTCCACTGCAACTTCATGCACAGACTGTCTGAAAGTCTTTATGCTTGTTTTATTTTGGCTGCACGGGGCAGGCCTGCAGCAGCTTTTGTAGTGGTTTAGCTTTTTGCAATTGTGACACTTGTCCCGTCTAGCCGCATGGCTACCTCCGCAATTATTTCACTTTGTGACGGCCTGGGAGGCTGTTTGGGGTGTTGACTGGTGTTTTCTGCTTTGAAATGGCTTGACTACATCAACATTAGTTGCTTGTGTGGCCAGTGTCCTGCTTCTTTCATAAGTCATCTTGTGAATGCGACAGACTGAGATGGCTTTGGCAAGTGTTACCTCACTATCTCTCAGCAGAGATTTCCTCAAAGAGTCACTGGTAATGCCACACATGATCCTATCACAGATGAGCTCGTCAGTCAAATCTCCAAAGTGGCAAGTTTTAGCTTTTATCCTCAAATCACTGAAGAATCACTCAATACTCTCTTGGGGGGGGTTTAGCTCAGGAGGTAGAGCGGGTTGGCTGGCAACCGCAAGATTGCCGCTTCGATCCCTGGCTCCTCCTAGCTGAGTGCCTGGAGCCCGTTTCACAAAGCAGGTTTGAGAGCGTTATTATATTACTGATATTACTGAGTGTTTATGTAGAAAACGAGCTCATCCTGAGAAAGCGGAGCAACGTAACTGCAGCAAAGTAGCGATAGTTGGCGTGGCAGACAATTACTGCCCGATGTAATGTGTATAACTGAATGGAACAGTCGATTGATCTAAAGGAATTAACTCTTTATTTTCAGCCTTGCAGCGCGACACTGTGGTGTAATGGTTAGCACCGCAACCCACGGTGCAGGTGACAGAGGTTCAACTCCTGTAGTTCACAAAGTAGTGCGATGAATAAATGATCATTTTCATCGGGTGTAATCCCCACAGGCACAGAAAGTGGCTTCAGTTG
Source organism: Eutrigla gurnardus (assembly GCF_963514095.1). Classification (NCBI taxonomy): domain Eukaryota; kingdom Metazoa; phylum Chordata; class Actinopteri; order Perciformes; family Triglidae; genus Eutrigla; species Eutrigla gurnardus. Next base: position 794,852 of record NC_139926.1, read on the forward strand.
AAAATTAAGCATAAGAATATTGCGCAAATACGTTGACTAAGGCATATGATTTTAATCATATTTCACATATTAAACAGTAAATATAAGCAGGTATTTCAACACAAACATTTCATAAATCTCCCGTTCGCAAAAACGCTAGCTCTGCAAAGAATCTGGTTGCGGATTATGTCCGTGATATGAAATGTTGAAAATGTCGGAGAATATTATTTAGATAATATCTAATGTGATTGGAAGGAAAGGTAATCAAAATTCTCTTCCGACGCAAAGCTGCTAGAATCACTTTTATTTCCATATCGATTAGGTTGACAATGAAAGGACGGCACATTTTTTCAGAGTTGGTTCAGATTCCGGAAAAAGGCGGAGACATGTAGGGAGAAACTCACGGTTTGTTGAAGCAAACCTGCTAGCGAGTAGGTTAGGTTCCCGGAGCATGTTACCCGGGTAACTGACTCAGATTTATGCTGAACTGGCTTTGTGAAACCAAAAAACCAGAGTTTCCCTCATCTCAGGGTTAACTAACTCAAGGTTTTCACTAAACCTGCTTTGTGAAATGGACCCCTAGTGTCCCTGAGCAAGACACCTCACCCTAATTGCTCCTGACGAGCTGGCTGTCGCCCAGGGCCGTGGGAAGTGAGTTTTTTTGTTTGGGGTGCTGTAGTGGGGGGTAGTTTGCCAGAAATCCATAAAAATAGGCTTTATTTGAAATGGTACAAAATTGATTGTATTTTATTGAAATGCCTCTGTAACAGGACAGCATACTAGCATTGCATGGCACACAGCACAGGCAGATACATCACTGTCAAAAAAAGGCGACAAAATGCAAAACGCACACATATTGATACTAACGCAGGTAACAGGTAACATGTTGCTGTACAGCCTTGCACCGAAATTGACTGTGAAGACAAACACGTGAAATATAAAACTGTTATAAGTTAAATGAATATAATAAAACTTAATTATTGACGCTTCTGACATGGGCGTCAAAACAGGCTTAAGACAACCCTATCGCACAGCAATCGGTGGAACTGAGGTAGGCTCTTGAGGTCTCCTAATTTCAACACTCGGACTTGAAGCAGACAGCGGAGGTGTGGTAATCGGTGTTGGGTTTTGTTCAGTACTTTTGGACTTTTCTGTGCCATATCTCACTGACATATCTAGGGTAACCGACATGAGCGTAACTCACTGTAATATTCGGCTACTTAATATGACGTATTTGTCATGCCATAAAGCTTAGTGTCATAGGATCTCACTCAGATGTTTTTTTGTTAATTTGTTTTGTTTTTGTTAAGATTTCCTAGGTTTAATGTAACATTATATTAGTGCATAATAGACAGGGGGACGGAGAGTTTTTATTCATTTATTTTTTGATCGCAAGTGGTATGACGCACCCCCACTTCCCACGGCTATGCTGTCGCCCTGCGTGGTCGACTCCGCCGTCGGTGTGTGAATGTGTGTGTGAATGGGTGAATGTCAGTCATAACTGTAAATCGCTTTGGATAAAAGCGCTATATAAATGAGGCCATTTACCATTTACTCTCACCTTGTTTCTGATTTCTTGAGTGAAACTTTCTTGAGTGAAACAAGCCGTGCAATGCCGTCGCGTTGCGGCGAGTTTCGAGAGACGGGGCATCGCCTCCCACAAGCTCTCGAAAATCTTTTAAACTGACCGTCGATCTAAAATAAATTCAGCAACTGCATAGCTTATTTCTCGCATAAAATGTCTTCAGAAACACATTTTGGTGAACTATTTTCGTAAAATAAGAGGGAGGTGGGAGGCTGCGAGGGGAGAAAGATACAAGCTCGGAGGGGGGGGGGATTTAGGCGCACAGAGGGGAGGGGTGTGTGTGTGTGGGGGCAATGCTTTTTTCAAACCTTTCAAATCGTAGACTATAGCTTTAATCTGCTATCTAGGTTTTTGTGAAGTAGCCCTCAGATCATCGCTGCTTGCAGCTGCAATTACTATTATTATTGTTGTTTTTGTTTTTGTAATCTCAATAGTGGTAGTAGTGGTAGTAGTGGTAGTGAATGTTAAAAAAATGTTAAAAACTGTGACATTATAGTGTTTTAGCTCTGGGCACCATAACCTTTCGTGGGGCCGACCTTGATCCTCCTGGTAATTAATAGCAAATCCAACACGCACTGGTGCAGTGTTTTAAATGCAAGAGGCATCACTTTTTTATTATATTCAGAATGACATTGTGGTGTGTAAAACCTGTAAGTCTGCAGCCAGTTACAGTGTTAGCGTTCTAACATTTGCTAATTATTGATGATTATGGCTGATGATAATGTCATTTAGTTGTGTAGATAGTTGGTCATTAAGCAAAGAAAAAAGTTGTTCGTTGAAAATGTCATGGTATCCTTCTAGTAGCGGTTGAGATATTTCGTTGTGGCCCAACTAACCGACCGAGGAAAGATAAAGACAACAAATTCTGTGAACTTCTTTCCGACAGTGAGCTGTGTGTCTTGCAGATTGCTGTCTTATCAGCAGCAGCACTTTGTCAGTGTTCACTTCTGTGTCTTGACTTTACAAAGTTCACTTTAGCTAGCTTTGCAACAGCTCTTCAGAACTACAGAGCAAATAGTGTTACTTAAGCGCTGTACAGTAGTGTTTGACTGATTAGCATTAGTATGGAGATAACTGCATGCCTTCAGTGAATGCTGTCTGAACTCCACTGTTTATGAGGCTGTGATTAGATAAATTGGTTAGGTTATGTGGTTATGTGTCTGCTAACCCACCTCCAGAGGCTGTTGACCTCATGCTGCTATTACTGAACATTGAGCACATTTTTACCTTTTTATATGTCATCACATTCCAGCTTTTTGGCATTTCATTAACTGCCTCAAGGAAGCGTTTTATGCTCACATTGCTGCAATGTATTTACCTGCATGTCTGCTACCTGATGGCACTCAGTAAACTGTAGATGTGTCAAGTCTTGCAAGATAAAAGCCAGCTATAAAATATGATCAATAAAGGTGCTGTGCTGTCCTACCATCATGTTTTTTAAAAATATAATTTAGATCTCAGTGTTCCTCACAGGTCAGCTGCTATAGTAATTGCCCACAGGAACATTTAATCAGTGATAGTTTTGCAATCATTACATCCTTCCTAGTGAGGCTGTGATCAAAGATAAAGGTCAAGTTGAATGAGTGTTTTTCACCAGCAACAAAAATCAGACAGAATTCAGAGCAGCTCGGATTGTTGTAATTGTTCTGTTTGCACTAGACATGGGACGATATGGACAATTATGCTGGCCAAATGATTGTGATTCACAATATTATCCTAATTATCATCAAAATATGCTTAAAACTCTACTATACTGCAATCACTTTACCTTACATTTTGTCCAGAAACAAATATTTGTATTGCATAGGACACGTTTTCTTTCTCTTTTCTTTTTTTAGTGCAAAACAATCAATCTTAACCCTTATGCCCTGTTAAACAATGTTAAGCTACACTGTAAATTCCAACATGTTGTTTCAACTTAAAAATATGAGTGAAAGGGCTGCCTCAAAATTCTAAGTTAAGTGAAATAAAATAATTTGTTATCTTGATTAAATATTCCTTGTTGTGTAAACCTCTGCATTAGTTTGGTTGATTTAGATTTCATAATTGATTCAACTCCTACGGGTAGTTGTTTGAACTTGCAAATCTACTTCAGTTCACTTAAAATAGTCAGTTGTGTAAACCTTTTGTTTCAGTTAAGTTGACTTGGATTTGTTAATTGATTGAACAACTTAGGGTAGTTGTCTGAACTTGAAAATCTATTTAATGTTAATTAAAATGGTCAGTTGTGTAAACCTTTTGTTTCAGTTAAACTGACTTGGATTTATTAATTGATTGAACTGTTTAGGGTCGTCATTTGAATTTGCAAATCTATTTTGGCTTAATTAAAAGCATCAGGACATTTGAATGAAATTATTTAATCTATTGAACTTAAACATCCATTTCAACACAACTAATGTAGCCTGTTATAATAACTTCATCTTAGTAAAATAGATTTAAATGTGTACATTATTCAACTCCATTTCCGGGTGTTGAAACTTCCAACTCCATTTCTGATTGGCCATTTAACCTAATATTCAAAATCATGCTTAGCAAAACCTTATGAAAATTATTTAAATTAAAAAAAGTTATTTAAAAAAATAAATATTACAGTTACCTGTAATTAATGGCTATAGCAAGTTTGTTTCAAAGAGAAATATGACAACCAACAATCAACATGCAACCAGTTAAACATTTATTGGTGCACACTTGAAAATGCTGTCAGTGGAGGGCCACAAAGATCAAGGATGATACATCTAACACCACAGGCCATATTTGAACAGATAAAGGCAGGCCCAACCCCTTCATAACATTGAAAAAAATGAACATTTCAAGTATCAATTTGTCAATACAAAACGCGTGTGACATTTTCTTTAAAAGGGATAGTTTAACATTTTGGCAAATTGGCCCATTGCCATAATCGCTATAGTCATAGCAGTAGGTTTGTTACCTTTAACCAAGAAATCTCATTAGCCTCCATAGAGTAGCTCTGAGCAGCTCACGGCTGCGCTGCGGGGTTCTAAAAATAACTTACACCAACAAATAAAGGTAATGAACCTACTACTATGACTATGGCGATTATGGCAATGGGCCAATTTGCCAAAATGTTGAACTAACCCTTTAACTGCACAATGTTTGCACTATGTTTTATTTCACCATAAAACTGGAAATGCTAAAATAGCAACAAACAAACAAGCCAGCAACATGCCCACATTACTCAGCATCTAACAGTGGAAATTCTGACCCTCTCATCATTTCGACTTTTTTTTAAACTCACAGGTTTGACTTTTGACATTTTCTCTTTTACTGGCAGAAATGGGCTGCAAAGCATCTGCTTATTTAGTAATGTACAAAACCGAAAACCATACCATTACCATTTGCAAATACTAAAAAATAAGAACTTGACTTGAATACCAGAAAGTTTTAGGCATGAGATGAGTCATCCGAGCACGACCTCACATGGTTTTCCGCAGGAGTCTGTTTCTTAAACCATGCACAAGTGGGGAACACTGTCCTCCACCAATGTTCATCAGGACCTTCTGAATGACTTCAAATGTGTACCTTAGTTCCTTTGGATAGTCTATGTTGAGAGAAAAAAGAAGCCCCATCAGCAAGGCAATGGCATGTGGGATGTCCTTCAGATCAGACAGGATCACTGCTTCCTCAAGGACCACTGACGTGTCAATGATGACTTCTCCGTCCTTCACCATCACACCACCAACTTTCATCCCCTCTGTGAAAGTGTCCTCATCATCTGTGGCCTACACAAGATTTCAAAGAAAGCAAAAATGTGTTACTATCTTTTAAGTCTAGGCTTAAGACAGGCCATTTTAACATAACTTATTCTTGACCACCTGTATAATGAAAAAAATTAAACAATGCTTACCTCAACAGTCTTAAAAAAACAGGAGGGATCCTCCTTGAGAAAGTGAGGAAGGCCCAGCAGAAGAACTGTCCTCTTTCGGTGTGTGGAGCTCTTTTAAAAAGAAGAAAAAAACAGTACAAGCAATAACTGGTATTTGTTCTATCTGCTAATAAACAGACCTCTAACAAGTAATAAGACATTTTATTGCCTTGCATTTTGAAAATCAAATTTAATACTTTTAAAGACTTTCAGAATCTGCTGTGCTGCTTATCAGTGTTTTCTAGATTCTTTGGCATCTGCACTCACAAACGCAGCCACCTCCACATTAATAGATAAGACATGGGCCAAACAAATAAGTCGAAGTACAAATCAAATGAATTTTCCCCACAATTCTTGGCTACTTGACGCAATAAAAAGCAGGTTTTTATGTCATGACTGACAGCTCAGCTCAGGTCCCACAGTCTACCAGCTGTATGGGCAGGAACTCAATACCTTGGTTCCAACCCTGATCACTACTGCACAGACTCTGGCTCTAAATGTCACCAGCACAAGATGGCAGAACTTGTATCTGGGATATTTTGGACAGTGGGAGGAACACTTACGTCATCATCGAGACATCTCATCAGCCTGGTCAGGTCCACTATGCCACTCTTTGCTTTGTACAGCTCAAGGAACCTTTCCAGATACTGGTCCAGCCCGGAGAAGAAGGAGCCCTTCAGGTCAACAGATGTAAGGCGAGCAAATTCTGCTTCAATCTGTGAATGTGGATATAAAAAACAAACAAACAAAAAAAAACAGTTAAAGAATATGCTTTAATTAGTACTTAAACTGGACACTGAGTTTATAGTTTATAGTTTTGATTATTTGAAGTGGGGTTGTATGAGGTACTTATTCATAGTCAGTGTAGTAGCTACAGTAGATCTTACAGTAGATAAGGGCCACCATAAAAAAAAAAAAATAATACAAACACTTCACCTTGCCAGCTTTTTCTGGTGGGAAAACACAAGTGCCACAAAAGGTAAAGTGGTGAAAATATTCCTAAGTGTACATTGCTTAGCTTCTGACACCAGCACTTCTGCAGTACTGTATGCAATACAATGACTATGGATAAATATTTAATACAGTCAGACTTCAAATAATCCAAACTATCCCTTTAGTGTAAAATTTCAGTTGAGAAAACCATTCAAAAACACTTTACCTGCCGTTCAGAGAACAAGGCTGGCCACCGGTCTTTGACTTGTGCCACAAGGGGTTCATCTTCAACAATTTCTTTCCTCCGTAAAGGGAATGTGTTGGTCATCATTTCAGCAATTTCCTTCCAGTTAACCTTTCTTTTCTGCATCTCACTGACCATGGCAGATCTGTCTCTCTCAAGGTCACTTTGGGCTTTCCCTTCTGGAAAATCTGGCAGGAAGTTCACTTCTGACTTTCTGGCCCTCTTCAGTCTTTTTGAACTTGTTGATCCAGAGGTACGTGCATTGACTCTGAGCTCGGAACATCCAGCCACTCGCATCTTCTGCCGAAAGTTGCCCATTTTAAACTTCAAACTGAACTTCCAGCAATACCACCCACAGACAGACCCTGGTTCCTTCAGACAAGGATGCTTGTTGATGAGAGCTTGGGCTAGATGATCATACTCATCACGTGATGGGTAGGGATTGTGAGCATATATGGCTTCTGCTAACTTGTCTAAGATGTCCGATTTCATGTCTTTTGAAATGTCAAGTAGGGTCCCATCTCTATGGAAGGCTTCATTTCCTTTCTTCAGTTTCAACTCAACATCAAAAGAAAATGCAGGAATGACAAATGGTTGAGGCAGCTGACGAGTTTGGGTACCACTGGGGCTCTCCTCGAGGGAAGATGATGACAGGCTTGCTGTGTCTAGAGTTGAGTCTGTGTGGTATGATTCAGAAGACTTGGTGTGGACTTTCAAAGTTGCTTTATCTTTAGGAAGCTCCGACATGCAACTTAAATTGCACAGTTCATTATCAAATTCAGGGTCTTGATACTGAATCACAAGGTCCCCCTCTAGTGTCAGTTTGGTCTTCAGGATTGAGCAGAAGTCATCGACAGTCTCAGGCAAGTTGTCAATGGTAACCTTTCTAATGTCATTCTCGCTCAAGATGATGCGCAGCAGCATGATGAAACTGATGAAAGAAAAAAAATTGAGACAGAAATTACATAATTTCACAATCGGATTGAGTGCGGTCATATTAACAATTGTGTTCATATTATAATCATGTCTTTGAAGTGTCTCGGTTATTTGTTTGTGCATGGAAGTATCATCCTAAACTCGTACTTGTTAATATGTGCACTGCAATGAGAGGTTCTGTGATGCACATGTACTGCTTAGGTAGGCAGTGTGCCCCAGGTGTACGTTATTTAATGAATATCAATTACAGAACTGTAACAAACTCTTATAACATACCGGTACCTTTATTGTTAAAGACGGGCAGAAGCTGTAAGCTGATGCTCCAAACTCCAACTGTGAAAAAATAGAAATTACATTTTTAACAAACTGAAAAACTTGATTGCAATTGTGGGGAGGCCCATGAGCTACAAAACAATACCTTAATGAACAAGAAACGCCTTCGGTGTAACCACAAGTCGGCCTTGCACAGTGTATGCCGACAATGGAATGTAGTGGTTTAGGTCTTCAGGTTCTGCTACCATCAGTTGAACAGGGTCTCTCTTGCAGACTTCGTAACATCTGAGGTGCTCCAAATACCAAGCTGAGAAAGGTTCAAGAAGAAAGAATAGCTTGTTGCATACAAGCAAAACATGGACAATCTTACAAAAATCAGGAAGTCCACTTGTTCTTCCAACTGACACAAACATTCCCTTGGTGTATCTTGTTCCATGTATGTATGCGGTTGTGGCCAGCGATACACTGCTCAGAGTTCTACATTTCTTCTCAATCGCTTGCTTGACAGAGGAAGCCACAATGTCCAGGGAAACATTTGATACACCTTTTACTTCCACTGTTGGTTTGAACAGGCTGGGCATATCCAGGTAGTATGCCAACATAAGCTCGTGTCTGACGGACAGAGTCAATAGAATGTTTTTGAAGTTATTGACATCACGAACCACTTTCTTGAAAAAGCTATGTTTAGCTTCAAAACGTAATGTCCAAAAATCAACCAGTGGTCCAAAGCAGCGGATTACATGAGCATAATGTTCAAGAAAATGGTGTTTAGGTTTGAGTTTCACGCCTGGAAACACAATCAGTAACAGTTTTCTGTGGTCACTTATTTTGGCATCAAGGTAACACAAGCTTTCATCTGTAAAACTTGAGGATGCCAAAAGCTCCACAATGTCTTTAAGTTCCAGAATTACAGACCATGCATCATCATCTTCAGGAACAACATCACCTATGAGCAGAGGCAGCAACCTCAAAAGGGTCCAATTCTCATGGCCGTTGCCTCCAATAGTTGTACTCACAAGTACTTTTTCTGGAATTTTCTGTGGACGGTTAACTCTGTCAGAAAATGTATAGGGGAAACGCTGTATGGCAGTGTTTAAATAATCCAATGTGAAGTACTTCTGTCCAATGAATTTTTTCAAACACAAACAGAGCTCAAAAGGAACAATACCTTCTAGAAGGTCATGTAAAAGGTCAGGAGGAAAACCTGTAATACAATGAAAGTAAGATAATTTGTTCAATACACAGTCTCTTTTCACTCCGTCAACACTTTTCAAGCACTCATTCTCCCTCAGCCTGGAAATACTGTCATTGTAGGACTCTTTGGTTCTCAATAAAAATGACTTACTTTGCACAGAGCAACTCTGAATATCACTACGACTGGCTAAACAAAAACGACAAAACTTGTCAACATTAAAGGACTCTTGAAAACCAGCAAATGAATGTGCTCCTAAATTATCAGATGATACATACAAGACGGTACCTCTTACACTGGTTCCCAACCTACTGATGTAAATCCCTTGGTTTTCAAGCAGTTGGAGATCTCTCAAAAGTGGTTCTACAATCCTGTCATAGCCAAATGTTTTAGCATCAACACTTTTACACAGGAGAGCAAGATATATACTAGACAATGATGACCTGTATTTAACAGGTAAATTTGCTATTACCCAGTATATTGCGCACACTTTGTGCTTTTTTCTTGAGGTGCCTAAAGGATTACAGACCTCAAAATCATCGATATACAGACCTAAAGAAATTGTCTGATCTTCCCCGGACAGAAGTGGGTTCTCTTTGAAATATGATCCATCAAATAGGGTCTTGTAATGACCAGGTAGTGATTCTGTATTGGCTTCTTCTAAAACTTTGTCAATAACATCACCCCTATTTAACAATCTTTGCAGTGTTTTTAGAACTGGGACATAAACAAAGGTTTTCTTTAATGGCAAGTCTAAAACATACTCAACTGGGTCTATGACACCAAATTTTTCTTTGAAATAGGACAACCTTTTGTGATCTGATCCCAGACACCCACTCTGGGAAATAGAGCCGAGTGGATTGAGGCCGTGTAAAGCGTCTGTTACCAAAGTTACAGTGTTTTCATCAACGTTACAACTGTGCTGGCTTAAGACCTTTTTTACTGTATTCTCATTTAGTTCACCAATTAAAACACCAATGTCATAAAATTCACTGACTATTTCTTGAGTGGCTAATTTGGAAACATGCAGGACTGCTTGCATTCGCAAAAGTAACGATGCAAGTCTTTCCTGAATTTTTTCAGTGGCGTTATGGTACTCTGGTTCATTATCAGAATTATCCTCAAGTGGCACATGAAAAACATTTTCAGCAACATGTGACTGTGATTCAGCCGTTTCACATTCTGGCAATTCACGTTCTTCGACAGTGATCTCTGTCTTTAAGTCTTTTAAAGTACAATGTGGGTGACAACGAGATTTATGTGATGTAAAACTTGAGTAAACGCTTGATTTGAAAAGACAGTGAGTAAAAGGACAGGTAACAGTCTCCCTATTCCTCAGGTGCTTCCCAAGATGAGCAATATATTGTTTTAGGCTGACTGCCTCTTCAAAGTCACACAACAAGCATTTTACTTTAAAGCCAACAAGTCCACTACTCTGTTCTATGAGCCCATGATCTCTCAAGTGGACCTGCAAGGATTGTTTAGATCTGAAATACTGTGCACAGTCTTTGTATATGCAGGGTAGTGGACAATTTCTTCCGTAATGTCTGTGGCTATTTTGGTAATGTTCAATGATTCTCTTACGATTTCCACAAAAAAAAGTACAAAGTTTACAAGTCCACTTCATTCAACATTAAAACAAAGAAGAAACAACAGGCAGAAAAAAAAAGTCAGTTGTCATCATGTAGACCTATGGGAAAAAATTATACCAAAAAAAAAAAAAAAAACACTCCGTTATGAACGCCATTACAATCCTAAGCCTTATTTTTCTTTCACATTTCCTGTTTCGACTTTAAACATTATCATTGAGCTTTCATTTTATATTAAATTGTTCTAGCACCCTTTTTTTATAATCTCCTATGATCCCCTCACAACAATCTGTTACCCCCAGGTTAAGAACCACTAGTATAATGCTGTCCAAATGAAGCTTCGTGAAGCATTTTCTTTATTTTCTGAGCCCAATAGATGGCGCTCTACGCCATCTATTGGGCTCAGAAAATAAAGAAAATGCTTCATGAAGCTTCATTTGGACATCACTAATGCCCTGACAAACATCTCAATTAATAATTTGTTGTTTGCATATCTTACCATTTCATTGATGCAACTCGCATGCAAGTTTCAACAGCACTTTATTACTAATTTAGATTATCTAGGGTGTGGTTGTATGAGGTACTTATTCAAGGTCAGTGTATTACCTTTCATAGATGCCGTTCAGCCGGGCCCTTTACGGAGAAGCAGCAGCAGGAGGACCGGTGCAGGAAGCTCCGCAATGTACTGCTGTGGACAGTCAGCAACAATTTATTTAACATCTAAAGAGATGAAGTTTTAATTTTTTTCCCCCCATTAGTATATCCAAAGCAGCACCAACGTCTAGCATTTATGAGGGATGTGCTTGACTAGCTGGTTAAATGGAGCTTGACTTGCTGGTCAGTACGAGAAATACAAGTCGGTTAAACTAATTATTTTATCAATCTAATGTTACATGTACAGTTAAACTGTTGCGTCTAAGATGCAGCCAGCCGCCAACCGGGGATTCAGACCAGTAGATGGCAGCCCCCATCTCTCCCTGTGCTATTTGAGCAAAAGGGACTACCAGTAGATTGAATAAAAACGAGATTTTGTGTCTATTTGAACCTATAAAATACTAGGTTCATTTATTGAAAAAGTCTCCTCTTTGGCTCCGCAGCTGCCATATTTGCTTGCCAGTTACTGCACGCTTGGTGGGCTGCCACTAGGAGGATGATTGACAGGCGCTCTCCTTCATACATTCACGCGCACACTTCATGGCTGTACCTGATTGGACGATCGCTTTCACTGGTGGCCTGTCTGCTCCCAGATTTCAAACCGACCAACATGGCGGCTCGTTTGGAAACTCTCTCTTATTTTACGGAAATAGTTCACCGAAAGGTGTTTCTGAAAACATTTTAAGCGAGAAATAAGCTATGCAGTTGCTGAATCTGTCTTTAATTTAGATCGACACGGGTCAGTTTAAAAGATTTTCGACAGCTTGCGGGAGGCTGCGGCGCCCCGTCTCTCCACACTCGCTGCTACACAAAGGCATTGCACGGCTGACAATAAATGGGAAGCGTGGAAATAACGCTGCCTGTGGAGACTAGTTGACATGACATTGAAATATTTCACTTCAGGTGAAAACAAGCTCTCAACTTAATCACTCTGATAAACATTACTCACAAAATGTCAAGAGATGAAATATTCAGACACTTACTTTGCTTGTTTAACAGAAAAAAATATAGAAGACTTTATGTAACGTTAGCGAGAACCGAAGGCTTCTGGTGCTATAGCACTGCTAACGTTACCCACACTGGGCAAACTATGCGATTACCGTTTAAAATGGCCATTATTACACACCCGACAAACAGTTGACTAGACACGTTATTTTTTTTCCACTGCAGGTGTGTGTGTGTGTAGCGCACACCCGTCACCCTCCCCCCACTGCCAGCTCGTTAACATTACGTACCGCAGGCTATCTCAACTTAATTACCGGTAGTCTTAAAAATAAACATAAACTCACAAAACGTCAAGAAATTATACATCTGTATACTTACTTTAATTATCAAACAGAAAAATACAAGTGTACACCTTCAGAATTCAAGTTTCTGTTTTAGTTTTTATCAAAGACTAGCTTAATTAACGTTCCTTGTTAAACCACCACAAAACATTTCTGAACTCGACAGAAAAACAAAAGAAAACTCACCAAAGTGTCTTGACTCTTTTCTCTTTGCTCCGGCAATCACTGTCTGTGGTGTATAGATGTTGAAATAGTGTCCACGCTCAAACAAAATGTCGTCCGACAAGGGGGATGGAAGGGACGGAGCACATGTATCGACGGCCAGCGGCTACCCATAATGCATTGCAAGTCACAAAAAACGTGACTAAAGTCAAGTTGACATACATTACTAATTCAGTTGGACCTGGATTTTCAATTGAGCATTTATTTTGTAGTTGAGACGTTTTTAACAAGTAATTTCATGTTATTATAACAACCTCAGTTATCATTTGTCCTACTGACATAGGATAATATGTCAAGTTAACAAACAGTCAAAATCACAATTTACAGTGTAGTACTGTTAACTACAAGATTTGTATTTTGAACTTTAAACTGCAATAAAATTATGAAAGATCAATTTTTGCCCAAAAATGTTTTCATTGTTTCCATGAAAGGGTTCTCGTTTCATTTATATCATGATTTAATTAATCACAATTAAAAATTAACCCTTAAGGGACTGTTTGTTATTTATGGAATTGACCACTGGAGGAAAATAGGGGGGGGGGGGTTCTGCTTAATATTCTTGGTTGAGGAGTGGGTCACCCAACAATTTTTAGTCTGAGGGGTTTTATGGTTTTCTTTGACTTTAGGGTGAGATTTCCTAGGCAGGGCCAGGTTCGACTAACAGGATCGTTGGGTTGACCAGCCTGGGTTGGACAATTTTGTTTTATTTCTATTTCTCCTTCCTATTAAAACTTTAAGTTGCTAAAGGTTGAATTTACTAGACGTGCAACTTTGTTTAAACCACTGCATCCTCCCAATTGGATTGGAGTACCTAAGGGCGGTCGCCTGAAGGCAGAGGGGCCGTGAGAGAGTTTCCCTGTCCTAATGCAAAGATGGATTTTGAAGTTGCTAAGAAACTGCCTGGCCGGGTTTTCGCTCACACACTCCACAAAATTAACTAATGATTATGCTTGAGATCAGCATAAACAGGAGGGAATGTTATAAGAATTTGATATAACCTCATGTCTAAAGCCCAAGTTATGCTTCCGCGTCGACACAACGCAAGGGGGCTTGCGGACCCCTTACGTCCTTGCGGACCCCCCTTACGTCCAACGCAACGGCCTGACGTGCACCTCCCAAAAATCCTAGATGCGCGTCGAGGCGACGCAACACCAACACAGCGGCATTGGCTGTGATTGGTCCGCTAACTACATCCGCTGGAGACCGCTTTCCGGTTTCCACTCATAAACACCGCCATTTAAACTTTTAATAGGCTACTTTTATTGTTTTCACCTCGTTTTATTGTTTGCACCTTGTCGCTTTTGCACAAAGAAATAAAACACCAAGTTCTGAAAAATTGTGGATGTTTAAAGCCGGAAAGTAAACAAATAGGCTATAACGAGGCTACGACGATATACGTCAAGAGTCTCGGTCGGTCGGTCAGTCTTTACAAAAAACATAGCGCCCTTTACTGGTGTGGCATTGAATTGCATTTCGACACGTAAACCCAACGCAGAACCATCACGGTCTCCCAGCAACTGCGTGGCCATTGCGTGGCCATTGCGTGATCACTACGCGGAAGCATAATCAGGGCTTTAGGTATGACTAATTGTTATCAGGGACCTTGTGCACATGATGTCTTGTTCTACACGAAGGTTAACTGTCAATGTCTTATGTCCTGAGCCCTTTAAAAAGACTCAAGTCACAACACTGATTTGAGCACTTCCTCTGTAGCATCCTCACACATTGTTGCATTGTAACTGCTCCTCTTGGCCAAGATTAAAGTCCGACGTTGACTTTGCTTCTCTGTCTCTGATCTCCTTGGGTGAATTTGTCCGTTCATGAAAAAATTATTTTAACACTCAGCTTGTCTCTAACAAACTGTTATTCAATATCAAACTTTGGAGACTTTTCTACTGTAATGTAAAATCTTTATGCTCAAATTAAGATTATTATTTGATTGGGTTGTGTAATACTTAAAAGTATGACAAAAATGTCTTCAATATTATGCTATCATATGTTTTCATGGTTTAAGACATTAAAAGCATGTTCAACTTACATTCAATGACTTATTGCCTCTGTAACTACAACTGTGCTACATTTTAATGTTTTCGTAAGGCTAAATTTATCAGTAGCATTTAGTCATATGTAAGTCTGTAAATGGTAAAAAACAATTGAATTGCCCTCCTGTGATGTTTACTAGTAGGCTGTTAGGACATGCAGTACCAAAAACGGCCACAAAACCCCACCAATATCAGCATTTAAACAAATCACTGCGACAAATTGAGGCAAAACACCCTACCGATTTTTTAATATGATTTTAACAAGAATATGATCTTTCAAAAAAAGTAAGTTTGGACCTGATACTACTACAGTTTTTTGGAATATGACTCTGAAGTTGGGCAAAGATGTGTTTACTTTCATTTTTTAGCCTTAATAGCTGTGAAACTAATCATCTAAGAGATACCATATTTTGAAGAATGCTTAAGCTAACACCAGAGATAGAGGCAGAAGTGATAGAAGTCTTTTATCTGCAAAAATGGGAGCTCAACAACTCTTAAAATTTGCTACCTCATTTCGACAAGCCACATTTTGGGAGAAGTTTAAGTACCTTCCATACTAGGTTCTCATTGAGCTACACCCCTGATATTCCATGTCTGGAGGCATCTGGAGGATTTTTCCAATTAACAAGTGTGTCTTTGTACTATAATTTTTACAGGACATTCTGAGATGGTCAGGTGGGAGGCATTTGATGAAATGACATGGAATGACCCATTATACGACTATTAACTTACGCATTCAGACTGTTAGCAAGTTTTTGCGACTGGAGCAGATGTTCATCACACGATGTTCTTGATGTGAAATATTAATAACTGACCATTTGTTATTCAATATTCGTGATGTGACATATTGAGTTGATAAATTAGCTGGGGGGGTTATGCATAAAGTGATGAGAGGTCTGAAAATCCCTCTGGTGGGTCTTAAAATAAATAACGTACACTCCCTTAGATGCCAGTTTTGATCACATCCCACTAACCGCTTTTTAAAAAAATACACTTTAATTCAATATTCTAAAAACAAATTTTTACTTTGATTATTATTAATATCACCGACTGACCCATCTGAATAATAAGTTAGAAGATTGATTTTGATGCATTATTATTTTTTGTATAATGTCAGATTGAAAAGAAAAGTTATGTTGGTACTGTTAACTACAAGATTGGTATTTTAAACTTAAAACTGCAATAAAATGATCAAAGATCGATATTTTTTTCATTTATTCATGAAGGGGTTCTTGTTTAATTTATATCATGATTTAATTGATCACAATTAAAAATTAACCCTTTAGATGCCAGTTTTGATCATATACCACAAACTGCTTTTAGAAAAATACACTATAATTCAATATTCTAAAAACAATGTCATTAGGCATGTTTGTTCCTCAGTGGAAAACCATGATATGCATAAATTCAAATCAAATCAATCAAAAATGTGAGGCCTTTCCTTAAAAATGAATGCAAAACATGATGAAAATCCAGATTGCATCATTAACTACACATCAAAACCATTTTAGCTGAAAACAATTAATTTCACAGGGATGCCAATTTGTTGTAACGGCACCATAGAGGCAGTCCCGGCGGCATGGGCGGGCATTGGCGGGCCGTGCCCGCTCACAGAGTCAGCCGTGCCCGCCCTGGGCTGGAAGCTGTTTAAATTATTTGGGTTTTGTTTTTTACCTCGGAGTGGCCAACGCTATCTCGGTTTGTCGATCATACAATTCAACCAATCCAACCAACGAACCAAGGCAACTAGCTGGCCAATTACAGGTGTTGGGGGGGCGGGTCACTGAGTTAACAACAAGTTATTTAGCTGTGGTGTTCGGCATGGATGTCCGTATTTTTCCCCAAAAAATACGCAGACAAGAAGTGAGGACGCGAACGGGAGCGAGCAGGAAGCAACGATATTCACTTGTACTGGAAACGTCAGCACCGAAGTCAACCGTAACACTGGAGTAAACATTCATGCTAGGAGAGGTAGCTCCCTAGCTGCTGTAGCTACCTCTCCTAGCATGAGTTCAGTGTTCAGGTTGACATCAGTGCTTCTGTTTCCAGTAGAAGTGAAGCTGTATGGTGCTATCTGCAAGCCACAACCCTTGTTGCCGGTCTTCTTGAATAAATGCTCGAGTTGCATAAATGGACACAGCACTACACTATTTTGTTTGTTTTTTAGATTTTGGGATGAACTGCCCCTTTTTAGTAAAAGGAAAATTACTTCTCCGCACTGTAGCAGTGGTCACGAAGCCATTGTTCTGCCTGAAGCAAATAAAATGTAGGTTGAAAAACTTTGCCCCCCTGAAAAAATGTAATGCCCCCCCCTACATTTTTTTCTGCAGCTAGGTCTGCATAGAGGTGAGTGGGGGATGGGCTAAAACGGGGCAATTTTGTGATTGACTTCATTTTTACAAAACGTAATGAAATTTGCTCAGGGAAGTGGGAAATTACAGGAAAAATACATTTTCACTTTAATTTAAAAGGGGGGGTTCCATTATGACCAAAAAACTTGGTTATAATGGAAGTCTATGGAACAAATCTTGTAGTTAACAGTGCCAACATAACTTCTGATTATACCACATTATACAAAAAGTAATAATGGCCACAATCAATCTTTTCACTTATTATTCAGATAGGTCAGCGGGTGATAATAATAATAATCAAAGTCAATTTTGTGTTTTGAATATTAGATATACAAACAACACATAACAATTTTGAAAAGTTGTCTGACGTAGAGGGGGAAAAAAAAAAACATAGTAACATAAGTACATACTGTATGACAAATTTTTTCAGATTCTCCGATAGTTTGTGAGCTACGTTCTGTGTTAAAAAAGTGAACTAGCATTCATGTGTTTGGCTGCTAGTATAGAATCTAATGTAAAGTATTGATTATTTTCTGAATATGGATTTTGTTGACAACCCTATCTGGTAGTGTGTGACTCTCAGCAGTGGCTGACTCTGTGTTGCAGCCTGCCCTTCTGAAAATGAAGTTCCCACACAACTAAACTACATTGTGAATTAGTGTTGAGACTTTAAGCACACCCAGGGAAAATTATTATTTAAATTATAAATTAAAATGGGAACGAGTGATGTATTTAATGATCGTATATTACGTTACGTGCGCATGCGCAGCCTCATTACAAACTTTATTTATGGCACCTGGGAACCATTTCACCCCGACCATCATCAGGAGCACACAGCCCGTTGGTATGAAACTGCCTAGTAACATTGTCAAGACTTATGTACTGAGTAGAGATGGGCAAATGAAGCCTCGTGAAGCTTTTGAGGCTTCTTCCTGATTGTACCGAAAAAAGATTCGAAGCTTCAAAGCTTCACAGAAAGACCCTACCAGTGACATCTAGTGGTCAGCTGCAGTTATAGCAGCAATGAACCTCTAAATGATTCACACATCATTGCTTCCAGTTCCAACACAAAAGCAATAAAGTCATTATTAAGCAGTTGTGTCAAAGGTCTCTCAGAACGCTATGAAGCAGGGGGGAGCACTGGGCATCTTGCGTCTCGTTATAACGAATGAAGGCGCGCCAAAACTTCGAATCAGTCACCTCATTTCCGGTGGTTCGTTGTGACGTATGAAGCGTCAAACGTCATCGGTCACGTGATCGCGGAGATTTGATACAAGCCTCGACACAGCGTTTCGAACCAGCCTGCTTCAATAGAGTGAAGCAGGCTTCGGAGTCTCGGTGTCAAACGTCCCATCTCTAGTACTGAGCGTTTACCTCTGTGTCGGCATTAATTAGCGCTCGGCGACCCGGTTTCCGTAGCGTTTATCGTTGTTCGTCATTCGCGTCGCGCTGATTGTTTGGAGCACTCTGCTGGTTTCTGGTGGCGGTGGTGAGGCGGTGGTTTGGTTATCCACGGTGAAGTTATGCTGCATTTGTATGCGTTTGCGATTTGTTTGGATGAGGCACGTGGTGGCATGGGTTCTGTGTCCTGTGCGTCCATAGCAACCAGTGGCGGTGGAGAGTCACTGTGCGCATGCTCCTCTAGCGCTATGCATTCTGGGTGATGGAGTCACTGTGGTTTGAGCCAGATTTGCTGCATTTGGTGGTGGTGCTGGCTTCTTTTGATTTAGTATTTACATTAACATTATGTCATATTATTTAAATGATGGTATGTGTGAATAATATATTGCCATTTGTTGTTTGTTGTATTTCAGGTTTATGACCTGTGGTATCTTCATTTCATTTGAAAATAAAACAGTCATAAACCAGGGTTCTCCTGGTTTATGACTTTATAAAGAAATGGATAATGCAAAGACCAGAAAATTAGTCAGGAGACTAACCATCTGATAAGCTAACAGTCCGCCCATAAAGCTGCCTGCTAATCTGCTGACGTACTGGGCAAATAATTGAGTGAAAGCCAAGAGGAGGACAGAGTCTACATTTAAAGGACTACTTTAACCCCAGCTGGCGGAGAACACTTGAAATTATTAACGCTAGAAAAGTCGACAAGATGGCAGCAACAGAGGAGGAGCTGGAGAAGCTAAAGCAGAAGCGGTCAGCAGCCCAAACTGCATTCACTAAAAGAGCCAATCACCTCACCTCCAGACTTAATGCACTGGGAGAAGGTGAAATGAGAAGTGAGTGGAGGAACTTCAAAGTGGAGCACTCCAGGGTCAGAGATGCGGGGTTTGAGTATGCCACGGCCTTGAGAGAAGTGGACAGCGATGAAGTAAAGAAGAAGGCGGAGAACATTGACGAAAAAACAGCAGAATGTGACCATAAGTTTGATGAAATTGAACAAACCATCCTAATCAGCTTCTGGACAAGGTTCGCTGAGGAGGTTATTACCACCCTCGCTAGAGAGGCTGGATCAGCCATGGAAAAGGCAGAGGCAACTGACCACCACCGTATGACCGGGAGGGAACGTGAACTGATTCATAGGAACCTGGAACGGGAGG
Source organism: Eutrigla gurnardus (assembly GCF_963514095.1). NCBI lineage: Eukaryota > Metazoa > Chordata > Actinopteri > Perciformes > Triglidae > Eutrigla > Eutrigla gurnardus. The sequence continues at coordinate 814,579 of NC_139926.1, forward strand.
TCTACAGCCTCAAACAAGGATTGGATGAGTGGAAAGACTTGATCCCTCGGTCCAAAGCAACAGAGTTAAAGGGCCAGATTCGGAAGTTGAAGATGCAGCGTGAAAAACTGTGGGATGAGTGGGCATGGCAAGGCGGCTCTCAGTCTGACGAAGAAGAAAAGCTGGTAAAAGGGAGGACTGTGGAGCAGGAGGAGCCAGTTGAGCCAGTCGGGGCTTACAAGTACAGGCCCCAGATTAGCCTAGAACGTGCACGCCTGCCCATGTTTTCTGGTAATATGAGGGATTTCTACCGCTGGAAAGCTGAATGGGAGGACTTGCAGCGTCTGGGAAACCCACATGGATTGGAAAATGTGGAGAAATTCCATCAATTGGGCAGCCTAGATGAAAAAGTCAAAAGGGACCTCGTATTGTCCAGCTGTGGATCCGCCAAAGACGTGTTCAGGCTCCTCGACAACAAGTATGGAAATAAGCCAAGAATAGTGCTGCTGATTGCGCAAGAAGTGCAAGGACTTCCCCCGATAAGGGGAAACCATCCGAGGAAGACGATCGAACTGATTCAAGCCGCGGAGAGAGCTCTTCGTGACCTACAAGTCCTAGGGGAGGAAGATGGGGTGAAGAACCGCGTGGTCGTGCAGTCGATTGAAAGTAAGCTTCGAGACTCCCTGAAAGAAAAGTGGTTAACACACAAAAATGACCCTGGGAGCGGGTTCTCACCACGCAACCACTTCGATTGTCTATTGCAGTACTTGAAAAAGCAGGAGGACATTCTCGAAGAGCTAGACCAGTTACAGCCTAGCTCGGCGGACAATACTGAGAGGTCAAGCGAAAAGAAAAAGGAAAGGAGGGCATTCACCAGAGCCGTGGCAGGAACCCAAAAGAGCTCTCAACCAAGCTCATGCATCGCATGTGGAGATGACGAGCATGGAGGACGGCTGTTTGCCTGCAGAGTCTTCAAGAAGCTCAATCTGACAGGCAAGAAGGCTCAGCTTAGAAGAGCAGGAGCATGCTGTAAGTGCTTGCGGCTTCATGGTGACGATGGTGGCTGCACACAAAAGTACCTATGTGCAAAGCGTGACTGTCAGAAAGAGGGCTTTTCAGACCACAATTATTTGCTCTGTCCGAAGCCTCAGATCAAGAAAAAAGAGGAAAAGGGCGGAGAGCAGAGCGATGCAAAATTGGGGAAAAGGGGGCTTGGACTAACCAACAAGCAGGAGGACCTCCTTGCCAAGCTTTCTCCAGAGCTGCGTGCAGAGTTCAAGGAAGCCTTTTCAAATAAGATCACGACAAAAGTGTGCGCCAGCACTGGTTGTGAGCCAAAAGAGTGCCCTGTCATAATGATGTTGCTGGATGTGACGGCAAACTCTGGCCAGCTAGTCGGTACGTTAATTGATCTAGCTTCAGATACTAATTATATCTCTAATAAAGCAGCTGAGCATCTTAAGCTAAATGGTGAGAACATTAAGTTGATTGTCCAAGGTGTTGGAGGGATGGAGAAAACCATTACTACCAAGAAGTATACCCTGAGGCTGAGAGTAAAAACCCCCAAAGGTGCAATTGCAGAGCACAAACTCATTTGTTACGGCTTGGAAGATGTTGCAAAGGTGAGCCAAGCCGTCACTCCAGAACAACTGAAAAAATTCTTCCCAAACGTTCCGCTCAAGGACCTGGTTCGGCCTGAAAAGATCGACCTGTTGGTTAGCCACAGGGAGGGTCGTCTGGTCCCACAGCCAGTCAAAGTAGTGGGAGACCTCGTCCTCTGGGATGGCCCCCTTGGGAAGACTGTTGGTGGAACACATCCTGACCTCTTGGAATTGATAGACCTAGCAGCGCATAGGTCCGAAACACATTTTGCGAGGTCAATGAGAACAGCTTCAAGGGCGTACAAAGAGATTCTTGTGGGAACGGAAGGACCAAGCAGAGTCTCGGTGGAGAGAGAAAATACGACCCTCCGAAACACTGCAACTACCAACAAAGAAGTCCTTGAATGGTTCAAGTGGGACAGTGTTGGCGCCGCCTGTCACAGGCCTGTGATCCTCAATGTTGTGGCTGCAGATGCGGTAGGTGCCCCCCTGGAGGCAAGGAAATGACTCTAGGAGAGGAAAGAGACTTACACAAGATAGAAGAGTGTCTCACCTACGTGCAAGCTGACAAGCACAGCGAATCCCCTCACTGGGACGCAGCTTACCCGTGGAAAGGAGACCCAGCAATGTTGCCTGACAATCGACGTGCAGTGGAAGAAACCTTTTTAAACACCGAGAAACGACTGGAGAGGGAGCCGGAATGGAAGGCTGCATACAGAGAACAGATCCAGGATATGGTCTCAAGAGGGGCTGCCGTTCAACTCACCCAAGAGGAAATCGACAGCTGGAAGGGACCCAAGTGGTATATCAGTCATTTGGTTGCTCCTAATCCTCACTAAACCACTACCCCTGTAAGAATTGTCTGGAACAGTAGCCAAGAATTCATGGGGATAAGTTTAAATGACCTACTGCACAAGGGTCCTGACGTCCTAAATCAGATAAGGGGCGTGCTTCTGAGATTCAGGACTGGGTTGTACGCCGCCCTGGGTGATGTGAAAAAAATTTACAACTCTGTCAGGCTAGAAGACAAAGAAGTACATCTCCCTCGATTCCTCTGGAGAGACAACCCTGAGGAGGTAATTGGAGTCTTCGCTGTCGTCAGGGTCAACATCGGTGATAAACCTGCTGGCTGTATCGCCCAGGTGGCTATGAGAGAAACAGCCAACCTGCCTCAGTTTGTAGCTATGGTTGAAGAGCGCCGAGTTTTGGTAGAAGATAGTTATGTGGACGACATCTTGACATCCCACAATGACTTGCAGATACTGGAGAAAATCACCAGAGGAGTGGAAAAGATTTTAAAGGCTGGAGGCTTCTCCCTTAAACCTTGGGTCGTATCAGGCCAAAGTGGGAGGTCCGCAGCCACAGCTGATGCCAATACCAGTAAAATAACTGTGAATGTGCCCAAAACTCTGGTGTTACCCAACCAGATGCGGGACGAGGAAAGCAAAGCACTTGGAGTTGGCTATGAACCAGAGACTGCCAAACTTCGTGTGATGGTGTCTGTAAATTTCTCAAAGAAGAGAGGAAAGATGAGGACAGGAGTCAATTTGCACGAAGAGGAAGTCAGAGGTAAAACTCCAAACCCATTGACCCGTCGGATGCTTCTGAGCCAAATCGCTGGATTCTACGACCCCATTGGTCTTGCCACACCCGCAAAGCAGAAAGGGGTGATGCTTGTGAGAGAAGCTTACCAAGAAGCGAGTATAGGCAATCCAGCTAAAGACACTTGGGATAACCCACTGTCACCAAAACTAAGGGAGGCTTCCATAAGACTCCTCGAAGAGTATGTGAGACTTGCCCAAATCAAGTTCGAAAGAAGCCTCACACCAACTGGAGCCATAGGCCATCCAATGGGAGTCACATTTTCAGATGGGAGTGAGGCTTCCTATGGGGTGGTGCTCTATCTCCGTTGGGAGACACAGGATGGGGTCGTAGTAAGGCTGGTTGAGTCAAAAGCAAAGCTGGCCCCTCTCAACCAGAAAGGCGACGTGATTAAGGCAGAGGTATGTGGAGCTGTCTTTGCGATCCGTCTGAGAAAACACTTTGTGAAGCACTGCCGCATCAAGGTCACACGCTGGGTCCACATCGTAGATAGCCAAACAATCCTGGGAGCGATTCACAAGGATAGCTATGGCTACCAAACTTTCTTCGCCAATCACATCGGAGAGATCCAGAAGGCTGGACCAGTGGAAGACTGGAGGTGGGTTGAGGGCAACCTAAACATCTCAGACATCATCACAAGGGGAGCAACTCCTGAGGAACTCGGTGAAGGGTCAGAGTGGCAACAGGGCCCAGAGTTCCTGAGTTGGCCTGAAGTTGAGTGGCCTGTAAAGACGGCTAGTGAGATAGTGACCAGCATTGCTGATGACATTAAAAGGTTGCAAAGAAAAGCGTTCTCAGCGGTAGTCACCAGGTCTCAGGCAGAAAGATTCCCAGGCCCCAGCACTACTGATGTTGGGGCTGACTTGGAAGACTCCGCACTGCAACCGCAGATGAAAGACCAAGGTCCAACTCCAGCAGTAGAGAGGCCAAAGAGGAAGCCCTGGGGTGTAGCTCTGGTGCGCCTTGTTGGGCCCGAACGATTCAGTAGCTTGGCTTAACTGTGTGGAACAATCGCCTGGGTTCAAAGAGCTGCTGAATCCTGGCTGAGCTACCAAGCTTCAAGTTCGGCAAAGTGGGAGGTGAGAGGCCCCAGGCTGTCTGTGGAAGAGAGAAAGGCGGCCTTCCAAGACCTAGCCCTTTCAGCCCAAGACGGCGTGAACTTTCAAGATACAACCTTAAGCCGCCTTGTAGTAATCAAGGATGACATCAATGGACTGCTACTTTGTGGTGGTAGAGTCCAATCTTGGAATGAAGACGGAAACCGCTGTACCATTAATCCCATTCAATCAGTCGTGGCTGGGGGCCTTGCTTGCTAAGGAAGCCAGGCTGCCAGAAATGGCACAGAGTGGCAATGGGACTTTCATCCTGCGGACTCGCCACACAGGAATGGAGCAGCAGAGGCAGCTGTCAAGCTCATTAAAAGAGCTCTTAACAGTCTTGGCGGAACAACTGGCTGCTACACCTGGGGGGGAGTTCCAGACCCTTCTCTACTCGGCAGCCAACTTGACTAATGAGCGACCCATCGATGCTAGGGCACAAGAGCAAGAGGAATCAGTGGAGTACTTAACCCCCAACTCCCTTATCCTGGGGCGCACCAGACAGGGAGGAGACATACACGGGATCGACATGGAAACCCACTCTTGGCGCAGACTGAGGGCTGTCCAGGCGGGAGTCGACAGGTTCTGGACGAAATGGAGTGAACTGGCAGGACCAAACTTGTTCATACGTCACAAGTGGCACCGAGCAGAGAGAAATGTCAAGCCAGGAGATGTAGTCTGGATTGCAGACCAGAATGCTCTAAGAGGGCAGTTCCGGCTCGGCCGGGTTGCTACAACGTATCCAGACGAGAAGGGGGTTGTCCGGGATGTGGACATAACAACCTGCATGGGCCTCCCTGCTTCCATGGGTCCCAGGGCACGGAAAAAGAACTCTGCCATGCCCACGACCATCGTCATTCGCAGGGATGTGCGGAGGTTGGTGGTCTTGATTCCTGCTGAGGACTAAGGAGAGGTAAGATAAGTCCTCGCCATGGGTACCCAAAGACTCTGTGTTCTTTGATTAGTTAGCGGGTAACCCTGGGAGGCAACTGAGTGCTTCAAGGGCAAACCTACACTCAGTAGGAGGAAAGGTGGTGGAGCCTACCTCCTTAGTTAGTACATTTTGTTTGAGCGTTTCAATCGTGGATGCCTACAAAGGCTGGACTTTAGTTCGACATTGTTCTAAGAGACTCTAAAGACTATTATGTTTATTGTGCCCTCCTTGGATCTTCGATCAGTCGGCCAAGTGGGAGGTGTTGAGACTTTAAGCACACCCAGGGAAAATTATTATTTAAATTATAAATTAAAATGGGAACGAGTGATGTATTTAATGATCGTATATTACGTTACGTGCGCATGCGCAGCCTCATTACAAACTTTATTTATGGCACCTGGGAACCATTTCACCCCGACCAGCATCAGGAGCACACAGCCCGTTGGTATGAAACTGCCTAGTAACATTGTCAAGACTTATATGTACTGAGCGTTTACCTCTGTGTCGGCATTAATTAGCGCTCGGCGACCCGGATGCCGTAGCGTGTATCGTTGTTCGTCATTCGCGTCGCGCTGATTGTTTGGAGCACTCTGCTGGTTTCTGGTGGCGGTGGTGAGGTGGTGGTTTGGTTATCCACGGTGAAGTTATGCTGCATTTGTATGCGTTTGCGATTTGTTTGGATGAGGCACGTGGTGGCATGGGTTCTGTGTCCTGTGCGTCCATAGCAACCAGTGGCGGCGGAGAGTCACTGTGCGCATGCTCCTCTAGCGCTATGCATTCTGGGTGATGGAGTCACTGTGGTTTGAGCCAGATTTGCTGCATTTGGTGGTGGTGCTGGCTTCTTTTGATTTAGTATTTACATTATCATTATGCCATATTATTTAAATGATGGTATGTGTGAATAATATATTGCCATTTGTTGTTTGTTGTATTTCAGGTTTATGACCTGTGGTACCTTCATTTCATTTGAAAATAAAACAAACACGAGTCATAACAATATGTGCTTCCTGGTAAGCCTTTTCGGAGGGCCCAGTATTGGAAAATTCCGGACAATTAGGTTTCAAGGGAAGTTTGTTAGTTTGTTTGATAGTTTGTTATGGATTAAGGGTAAAAGAACACACAAGACTTTCACCTGGGGCCCTCAGAGTTAAATCAACTCTGAGTGTGTAAACTCTGAGTTACGCGCGTGCCTGCCGACTCTACAAAGCCATCATCAATGGAGCTCCAATACTACAATTCACCAGTTATTAGATATTACTGAGTGTTTATGTAGAAAACGAGCTCATCCTTAGAAAGCGGTCCAACGTAACTGCAGCAACGTAGAGATAGTTGGCGTGGCAGACATTTACGGCCTGACTTAATGCATATAACTGAATGGAACAGTCGATTGATCTAAGGGTGATAAGTCTTTATTTTCAGCACTGCAGAGCAATACTGTGGTGTTACTACGGTTAGCAGCGCTGCCTACGGTGCAGGCGACTGGTTCGACTCCCGTGGTTCACAAATATGCTTATCGAGAATTAAGCATAAGAATATTGCACAAATTCGTAGACTAAGGCATATGATTTTAATCACGTTTCACATATTAAACAGTAAATATAAATGGCTATTTCAACAAAGAAATGTCCTTTTTCGTTCGCAAAAGATCTCGCGGATTATGTCCGTGATATGAAATGTTGAAAATGTCGGAGCATTGTTTAGATATGTGATTAGTAGGAAAAACGGTAATTTCCTTCTAAGTAATCAAAATGATCTCCTGACGTAAAGCTGCTAGAATCATATTTATTTTCATATCGATTAGGGTGATGAGGAAAGGACGGCAATTTTTTTCATGTTAAAGAAAACCTACCAGCGAGCAGGTTAGGTTCACAGAGTCAGTTACTATGGTAACTGACCTAAAGGTTGAGTTACCTCTCTTTCTGGAACGTAAAACTCAGAGTGTTTGTTTTGTTCATTCACTTTTGCGACTGTGTGGTCGGCAAAGGTCGTGGTCCAGGAAACGTGATTGATAGTGCAGTTTAGTTGTATTGGAATGTACTTTTGTAGGAGACAGAGTTGGGTTCTTACAATGGAGGGAAATTAAACATTGTTCATATGCATATTCTACCCATATTGTAATGATACAAAGCTGCAAATGCATAGTGATTGCCCTCTACTGGTTGAAACACAGCTATTGCAACTAAATTTAGTAGATCTGGAGCCAGGTGATGTACAGTATATGGTGGCAGCTTTAGACACCAACCTTCACCCGTGAACAAATCATAATTGTTAAGAGTTTAAACCATAATCATAACTATAGTCAGCCTGCTAGTGTTTAGCATTTCACTTTAGCATTAGTGATTTGTATACGCTAATGTAAAGGCCATCATGAACGTTAAGTTAAAAACAGTGAAACCCAGTAAAAATGTAAAAATAATGTTGACCAAGCCCAGCAGTTCATGTGGTGCTTTTTATGTTCTGTGACTGTATGCTAGCTAGCAAACAAGCTAACTAGCAGATAGGGGGGTTTAGCTCAGGAGATAGAGCGGGTTGCCTGGCAACCGCAAGATTGCTGGTCGATCCCCGGCTCCTCCTAGCTGAGTGCCTGGTGTCCCTGAGCAAGACACCTCACCCTAATTGCTCCTGATGAGCTGGCTGTCGCCCTGCGTGGTTGACTCTGCCGTTGGTGTGTGAATGTGTGCGTGAATAGGTGAATGTCAGTCATTCCTGTAAAGCGCTTTGGATAAAAGCGCTATATAAATGAGGACCATTTACCATACAAAGGTTATGGAAAATGAGCTGACTATAGACGTGTCTCTCCACATGTTCATACTTCCATTTCAGCCAAAACTCAGGTATTTAATTACTCATGTCAATATATCAATATATATATATCAATTCATGAATAGATATTAGAATAACATGACTAAAGTCAGATAACCATTGCTACCTCTCATTAATTCAGAATGAACACAATGAAACACAAGCCTGTTGGGGGGACATTTTGTGCGTAAGGAGAGAAAAAATTGCTATTTATATATTCCAAAATTATGTATTTATTTTTCTTATGAGCTAAACTAACTTCAATATTATATTGAGAACGTTTGCATTCCTAATTTACACCTTCACTCAACCCCCCCCCCCTGTCAACCCTGTCCACAGTGGTCCGCATAAATCGTCCAAGTTTCATGAACCCACTTGTGAAAACAGGATTTCTTTCAGTAGCCCTCCCTGACTGGTTGTACTGTAGTAGTAGTTTCACATCTGACGCACTGCCACTTCACACACGCATGCTAATTGCCTGGATACCTGGTCGCTGTGGCAACAGCATGGCGCCCACACAGATCTCCATCCTCTCATGACTTTGGTCGCCATGGTCACCTATTTCATTGGGAGCTGGAGTGTTGTCGGAGGCGGCCTTTTCTGATTCAGTAGAAAGAGGTGGATTGATGGAGGTGGCAGAGTCAGACACAGATATGTGCCATGATTGATGAAACATTGTGGGTTTCTGTATAGATGTAAGCTCCACCACCTCTCCAGCGCGTTTAGCCAGAGTAAAGCGAATAAACACAAATGATCCCACAAATAAATACAACTGATCCTGTACCCAAACTCACAGGAGTAACGCAACACGAAAATGTGCTTTGCATTAAGACGTATCTGCACCTCAATCAGCTTCAACTGCCAGTTCTGAAAAGTAAGGCCAACCCTCAACTGCATAAAGTTGCATTTTCTCTACTGGCCATCAGGGGATGACTCCTCCAAAAATACATAAGTCTGATTGTATCGAAGTCAATATAAAAATGAGCCTACTTCTCACTTGATTTATTATCTCAGTAAAAATTGTAAACATGAGTTTATGGTCTTAATTGCTATTTTCAACTCTTTTTAAATCCAGCATGATTTTAATTTAGTAAGTTAAGGACCATTTAGAGTCAGATAGACCATAAAGCAGGTTATGCTTTAGGGCGGGGCTACCTGCTGATTGACAGGTCGCTGCAACGCTACCAATGCAGTTACCTACTTAAGATGACTTTAACACCTAGTTGTAAAGTTGACCTTATGAAGCTAACTTGCTACCAGCTTCACACAAGAATCAAGATGGAGCCAGATCCAGTATGGTTGCCTCTCGGGGGGACCCTCAACCGCTTCTGTTCATCAGATCCACCCATCCGCAGTCCATATATGTTTTTTGAAAACTGTTAACCTTGATAGGACTAATGTTGTTCTAATGGATAACATGTCTGTCTGCAGTGGAGGGAATGAAGGTGGTGGAGATTGAGAAATGTCGCAACAACATCAAGAAGCTCCGTGAGGAGATGGCATCCAGAAACAACAGGTAACAGCACCAGCAGAAGCAATTCTCTGCTCAGTAATCACTGATACTTTCCATTAGTAGCATCTACCTAGCTCCTGTCTTGCAGGGAGAGATAAATATCCTGGGACCACTCTATCCTGAGTAGTGGTTTCGAAGACCTGGTTGTTGCTTCTGTTGATAAGAGAGTGCTGCCTGGAGATCTGCTTTACTGTCAACAGTACTGTAAATGCAAATATGCAGGAACAAGTATTAGTGCAGTACTACCAAAATTAGTAGTTATTATCAATATTAATCCTAAAATATTTAGTTCATGAATGAATTGGTCGCTCTTCAGGAAATTAACCAGCCACTTCTTTGATATTCAATTAGTCTTTTCTGGCCAACGTTCTTCTAAATTGTGCAGCCCCAAAGTGTGACAAATAAATAAATACATATTATATAAATAATCATATGAGTAAACTGTGCAAAATGTATACATTAAAGGAAAAGTTCGGAATTTTGGACATAGGTCCTCATTTCCAACTTACCCGAGGTGATATAGGTCGGTGGAGACCGTTTTCAGCACAATTGGTCCAGTCCTTATATTTGCACAAGTCACCGTTGCTAACTGGTGTTGAGCTAGCGCACGTCAACGGTAACATCCAGCCTGTCACTAAAAACAGCTTTAACTGCTCCGCAGAACACCCGAGACAAATGTATTATAACGTCGGACTATCGATGTACATGTCAGTGTTGGTAGAATAATTAAAAAAATGTTTTTAACGCTGCTACGAGTACTAGCTGTCACGACTGTAGGGCGCTTAGGTTTCGTTTTTACGCACTACTACTAACACGCAAAGTAAAATTCCGCTGCTGCTGAGAAACTAGTCCCTCAAAATGTTTTATCATTGAAAATGCAAGGTTGGTTTAATTTCTTAAATGATTCTACCAACACTGACATGTACATCGATAGTCCGACGTTATAATACATTTGTCTCGGGTGTTCTGCGGAGCAGTTAAAGCTGTTTTTAGTGACAGGCTGGATGTTATCGTTGACGTGCGCTAGCTCAACACCAGCTTAGCAACAGTCACTTGTGCAACTATAAGGACTGGACCAATTGTGCTGAAAACGGTCTCCACCGACCTATATCACCTCGGGTAAGTTGGAAATGAGGTCCTATGTCCAAAATTCCGAACTTTTCCTTTAAGTGTAAATTGTTATATTTTACAAAATTATTCATTTTAATATTTAAATTCAACTCATGGAGGAATTATTCAGGAATAATTAATTTTAAAAATAATTTTATTTAATTTTGAGATATTTTTATTTTTATTATTTCATTTTTCATAACAGTGATGTTGCCGACAGTAATGACCCTTTCAATTTCCAGCAAGTCAGATGCTAATCCCCTCCCTGTTGAGCCAGCAAGCTGAACATCTGTTACCAAATATAACGTATTAAGAGAACTGGATACAGTGTTTATCCATGAAATCTGCTCAGTGGCACAAGAAGCAAAAAAGTTTCCTTCCAATCACATTAGATATTATCTAAACAATATTCTCCGACATTTTCAACATTTCATATCACGGACATAATCCACAACCAGATTCTTTCAGAGCTAGCGTTTTTGCGAACGGGAGATTTATGAAATGTTTAAGTACATTTCTGTGTTGAAATACCTGCTTATATTTACTGTTTAATATGTGAAATATGATTTAATCATATGCCTTAGTCAACGTATTTGCGCAATATTCTTATGCTTAATTTTCAACTGAAGCCACTTTCTTTCTGTGCCTGGGGGGGGATTACACCTAAATGAAAATTATAATTTATTCAGTGCTCTACTTTGTGAACTACGGGAGTTGAACTGCTGTCGCCTGCACCGTGGGCAGCGTTGCTAACCGTTACACCACAGTGCAAGGCTGAAAATAAAGACTTATTACCTTTAGATCAATAGACTGTTTCATTCAGTTATACACATTAGATCCGGCAGTAATTGTCTGCCACGCCAACTATCGCTACTTTGCTGCAGTTATGTTGCTCCACTTTCTCAGGATGAGCTCGTTTTCTACATAAACACTCAGTAATATCTAATAACGCTCTCCCCGTTGCCATGGTGAATCGTAGTATCGGAGCTCCATTGATGATGGCTTTATAGAGTCGGCAGGCACGCGCGTAACTCAGAGTTTACATACTCAGATTTGACTGAACTAATTCAAAACCGCTGTTCTGAAACATTCAGAGTTCAGGGTTAAGTTCAGAGTTTGTTGAACCTGCTTTATGAAACGGGCCCCAGGAGAGTAAGCTAGGTAGCTAGGTAGCTTGTCAGATAGTTAGCCAGGTATCTTGTCCTCCAGAGTGGTGTAGGGAACTAGCCAGCTGTCCACTAGCTAGCTAGCCTGCTAATTCCACAGATTTACTGTTGCACTTAAATTAAATGATCTGAACAAAGGTGTCAGTCAACTGATAATATCAGTGTTGTTTCCTTCCGTGTGATGAGAGACTGAGGAAGCGTTACTGTCACGTTACCTCAGTGAGTGCCCCACATGCCGCAAGTCAGTTTACTTTATACGGAAGGAGCCCACTACAAGATGAGTAAGCACACAATGCACTGAAAACAGTACCATCCTGCTGTATTGATTTGAATGGGAATGTCCCTTCTACTCCTATTTCATTTTTATGGCATAAGTTTTCCTTGAATCCTGCCTCCCAGCCTTTGGTCCAGCCTCGGCCTTTGACATGAATGGAGGAAGAAAAATAACTAGTAGTGCATCTTACAACTTTTAGGACCTAATGATTCATAGTTACTAACTAATTTACTCCCCTGAAAACATACGTACTGTCGACCCTCGGCTTTTTGGCTACGGTAACATTTCGAAGGGAGCTGGGGGACAGGCTTGGTATATCACAGCCTTCCATCAGCCGCTCTCTCCCATGAGTCATACACGCAATAAATCAACTGGCCATCAGTACATCAAATTTCCATATACAGTAGAAGAGCAAGTCACAGTCAACAGGGGGTTCCACAATATTGCTGGCCTCCCTAACACCATAGGCGCAATAGACTGCACACGTGCGCATTAAGGCACCATCACCAGACTCCTTCCCATACCTCAACCGCAAACAATACCATTCCATCAACGTACAACTCATTTGTGAAACCATCTGCTGAACGTGGTCTCCCGGTTCCCGGGAGGAGCGCACGACAAAACAGCTCTGTGGGAATGCGTCTCGAACAAGGGGCAGCTGATGACGCATAGCTTATTGGTACGTATCTTTTAATTATAATTTTCCACAAGTGTCTTTTTATTTGATTTGATCTTGATTTGTTTTATTAGGGGATCAAGGATACGCCCTGGCCCCTTGGTTAATGGCACCACTGACCAACCCCCAGACTCATCAGGAGACTGTATATAACCAGATGCACGCACGCACTCGCTCCACCATAGAACGCACCATAGGGATTTTAAAGGGATGCTGGATGTATTTGGACACAGCAGGTGGCAAATTGCTGTACAAACCGGAGAAGGTAAGAGAACTGATGATTTGATTTATTGTTGTAAAAACCACTTACACAAAGTCAAGATTATTCTAACACCTTGCATCTTAATATTTGACTCTCCCACTACAGGTCTGTAGGATAATCATGGCCTGCTGTGTCCTGCACAACACAGCTATGAAACGTGGTGTGCCACATCCCCCACAGCCACTACACCATGAGGATGTGCATCCTGACGCGAGGATGGGACCAGACTGCAGGCGTGCTCGTCAAGTTCGGGCGCAATTAATTTCTCGTTTGTAAATAAAGTTGCATTAAACCAACTTGAATCCAACAGTCTGATTTACTTCAAAAATGAGGACAGACCGGTTTCAGAGCACATCTTTATTTTTTAAGTTCTCATTCATTTCTTTTAGTGTTCCTGAGATAGTTACAAGTGTTGATGCAATCTTCTCGAGTGTGTCTGCGATCCTTTTTTGATTGTCCAGCAACGCTGCTGGACAATCAAAAAAGTCCGAGATCAGGCGTGGGGAGGCACGGGACCGAGTACGCCTGTAGGTACTGCTGCTGTTCTGGTTCCGTTTCTTGGCACTGCCGGACTTCATCTGTGAATAAATAACAAATCAAGCCATTGTTGCGACCCTCAATCCAATAGTAAGACGTATTCTGATTTTACACACATTATGGTAAACTCCTGCCTTTAGGACACATGTTTTAAATAAAGGTATTATTTCAGAAAATAAATACCCTTCCGATTCTTCTGGAGTAGCCGCAGCACAGGGAGGGGATGAAACCGTTGCCTCGGGGCCCAGGTCTGTATCCAGACACTCAGTCGATGGTACTCCTAAAAAGTAAGGGGGGGGGGGGGGGATTAAACAATAAAAAAAAAAAAATAAAAAAAAAACAGTGATTTACATGTTTCCCATATAGCATACCTGAGAGTGTCGTCTCCCCGATGATGGCCCCGATGCGCTGGTCCATCTCAGATAGGTTTTGGGTGGCTGTTCCCTGCTAGGCATTCCAACACTTGTGGGCGGACAGAGGTGGGAACGAACAGTCTGTTTCGGGGTCCATTGCCTGGATCTGGCTGGGTTTGCTGGGCCCGCTTTACCATGGAGTCGATAGGCCAGGTGACTACACCCACGACTCGGGTGGGGGAAAGGATGGTGTTCGGCACCTCCTGGACCTCCGGTAGTTCACCAGTGACTTGACGGGAGAGAGCATCAGCCCTGATGTTCTTGGAACCCGGGCGGTAACTGAGGGTAAAATCAAACTGGCTGAAAAATAGGGCCCAGCGGGCCTGTCTGGAGTTAAGCCTCTTTGCTGTCCTTAAGTAGGTCAAATTCTTGTGGTCTGACCACACTATGAATGGCAGCTTCGCTCCCTCCAACCAGTGTCTCCACTCCTTCAGTGCATCATGGACCGCCAGTAGTTCCTTATTACCCACGTCGTAGTTCCTCTCAGCAGGGTTGTAACTCCTTGAGAAGTAGGCACAAGGATGCACTCTCTGGTCCCCCTCAGACTGCTGAGAGAGAACTGCCCCGATGCCCGTATCCGAGGCATCTACCTCGACGATAAACTGCCTCGTTGGGTCGGGGTAGACCAGCACAGGAGCTGAAACGAACAGGCTCTTAAGCTTACAGAAGGCTGCCTCCGCCTCCGCTGTCCAGGAGAAAGGGCGACAGGGGGAGGTGAGGGAATTGAGAGGGGCTGCTATTTGACTGAAACCCTTGATGAACCTGCGGACGAAGCCAGCAAACCCCAGGAAACGCCTTAGCTGAGTTCGGTCGTTGGGACGCGGCCATTCCTCTACTGCCTTGACCTTGGCAGGATCCACACGGGTCTGTCCATTCTCCAGTACATTGCCCAGGTACGTGACAGAGTCAGAGTGGAACACACATTTTTCAGCCTTGACGTACAGGCGGTTCTCCAACAGCCGCTGAAGAACCAGGCGGACGTGCTGGTGGTGTTCTTCCAAAGACGTGGAGAAGATGAGGATGTCGTCCAGGTACACCACCGCAAAGACGTTAAGCATGTCTCTCAGCACATCGTTCACAAGGGCTTGGACAGGCCAAACGGCATAACCAGATACTCAAAGTGGCCAAGGTGGGTGTTGAAGGCCGTTTTCCATTCGTCGCCTTCCCTTATCCGGACTAAGTGGTAGGCGTTTCGGAGGTCCAGCTTCGTGAATACCTTTGCGTGAGTAAGTGGCTCGAGGGTGGAGCTGATAAGGGGAAGAGGATATTTATTCTTCACAGTGAGTCTGTTTAGCCCACGGTAATCAATGCATGGTCTCAGGCCGCCATCTTTTTTAGCCACAAAGAAAAAGCCTGCTGCAAGGGGGGAAGACGAAGGTCTGATGATGCCGGAATACAGGGATTCTGCAATGTAGTTGCGCATTGCTTCCTTCTCTGGAAGAGAGATGTTGTAAAGCCGTCCCTTAGGGAAGGGGGTCCCAGGTAGGAGATCGATGGCACAATCATACGGCCGGTGAGGGGGAAGCGACATAGCTCTGTCCTTACTAAACACTGGGGCAAGATCATGATACTCGGGGGGAACACCTGTGAGGTCTGGGGGAGAGGACACTGCTTTGAAACCGCAGGGCGGGGAGAGTGCAGAACGCAGGCAGGTTGCATGGCAGGTAGTGCTCCATCCTAGGATCCGGCCGGAGGCCCAGGAAATGTGGGGCTCATGCTTCTCCAACCAAGGTCGACCCAACACCAAGGGCGCAGTCGGGGCATGTAGAACAAAGAAACATATTGACTCTGTGTGATTACCAGAAAGGGTGAGCACGAGGGGCCTGGTAGAATAGGAGATAGCGCCTAATGGACGTCCGTCTATGGCCTGGGGAAACAACGAGTGGTCCAAGGGAACCAAGGGGACACCTGCTTGGTGAGCAAAGGAAACGTCCATGAGGCACTCATCCGCACCAGAGTCAATGAGGGCGCTGACAGAAAGTGTCTCTGTGCCCCAGGCCAGCGTAGCAGGGAAGAGGCGGTTGGGATTCTTCTTGGGCTGGGGGAAAATAGTCTTGCTCACCAGTATAGCCCCTACCAGCGAGCAGGATCTTTTGGGCGAGTGGGGCAAGAGCGAATGAAATGACCTGACTCACCACAGTAGAGGCACAGCCTGTTGTTCAGTCTCTGTTCTCTCTCCTCTGGTGTGAGTCGTGATCGGCCAATCTCCATGGGTTCCCCTGGGCCAAGTGTAGAAGGAGCTGGGGAACGCAGAGGTGAAGGAGAGGGCTGAGCTCGGCTAGCAGAGAACAGAGTTGGAAACTCCGTAGCTGGGTGGTGGGAGGGTTGGCGAGGAGAGCTTCGATGGGCTCTGTCTGCGCGACGTTCCTGGAGCCGGGAGTCCATTAGGAGGGCCAGAGAAATTAAGTCGTTGAGGGTTTCAGGGCAGTCACGGACAATGAGATCCTTGATGGCGTCACTCAGCCCCTTGCGATAGACACTGAGAAGGGCATTGGTGTCCCATCGGCTCTCCGCTGCCAGGATCCGGAACTCCAGGGTGTACTGAGCCACAGAGCGTGACCCCTGCCGGATTACCAGCAAACGACCGGCGGCATCCTTCCCGTCTACAGGGTGATCGAACACTGCCTGGAACTCCCTCCTAAACTGTGTGTAGTCAGTAGAAAGAGAAAGGTTGCCTTCAACTGCAGCTATAGCCCAACTGAGAGCCTCATCAACAAGAAGAGACATTACCAAGGCAATCCTAGACCCATCGGAAGAAAATCTGGACGGCTGATGAGTGAAAAGTAACTCACATTGAGCGAGGAAACCCCGACAGTGGTTGAAGTCTCCATTGAACGGCCTAGGGCTGACCAAGTTGGGCTCCATTTGGGGGTGCAGCTGGGCTGGGGAGGCCGCTGAACCCGCCGCTGCAGTGGGAGGGCTGGGGCTGGTGTGTGCGACTGGAGCTGAAAGTCCGCTGACCGGTGTTCGGGCTGTGAGGGTATCCAGGGATTTCTGAATGTCGGCCAATGCTCCAGAGATGGCGCTCACTTGGGTGGAAAGGGACGCCACAGTTCCCACTGTGGAATGGGAGGCACTTTCAAGCTCTGCAATCTGACTTTGCACAGTGGGAAAGGCCTTCTTCAACTCCTGCTGCAGCTCGGCAAGGTCATGGGCCTGTTTGGCTATCAAACCTCCTAAATCTGCAGGAGTCTGGTTCCCTGCCCCTGGGGACCCGGCTTGGCTCATTGTGGCTTGAACGTTCTGTTAGGCTCTAAAGTTTTAGTAGCCAAATGTGCCAGGTACCCCAGAGACAAAGACACGGAAACAGACTTACAGGTGAACAACTTTATTTAGTGACTTTACGTGGGTGATGGGCTTGGCCGAGGAGGGAGAGACCGGGTATCCAGAGGGAGGTGAGAGGGTGAAGTTGAGGGGCCTGGAAGGTGTGGATAGAGCGAGGAGACACTGGGTTTTACGGAGGGAGCCTGGAACAAAGAGAGAGGAGAACAGGATTAGCAGGTTATCAGACATACAATTCAGTCTATTGAGCATGCTGCTAGTTTCACAACCGGCAATCCTGACCACAATAGTCGACGTTCAAGCAACGGGCGCCCCCTCTCAGCCTCCTCTTATACTCTGGTAGAGTAGACGCCGATGTGGAGCAGCTGGGCTGCTCGTCGTCACCCTCATTGCCAGCACCTGTGCTGGGCTGACTGGCTGCTGGGTGCTGAGCAGCCCCAACAGTTCCCCCTCCTGTCCGTTGTATCTCCCGTCGGCATTTTGCAATTTTTTTTGTTTGTTTCTGATTTTAAGTCAAACCACTTCTTTTTGACCTCCTCTGTTGTTCGCCCTTCACCAGATACGGTGTCCACTGCTTGTGTGACCGCCTCCCATGCTTCTTTTTTATTTTATTTATTATAACTTTTTTCCTGCGTGTTATTTCCTGCAGCAGTACCTCCACTTCTGAACTGCTGAAGTTTTTTTTCTTCTTTACCTGAGGCGCTCCACTTGCTTTGCATTTTGCTTTTGGCATTGTATCGATGCTGTTTCCGCTGTATGACATATGTTTCTGCTCATGGTCCTGCAGTCTCTTTTATGGGCATTGATGGGTGGTTACCTATGCAAATCCTATGTAAATTAGACTCACCTGGCACGCGCTCTCAACTTACGAGGAGATGGCATTCATCAATTTACGAACACAGCTGCGAACAATTCTGCAGTTTAAGAACACAATGATGAATGCCACGTATTTTAGTTTTCTTAAGAACCTTCTAAAGAACAGCTTAAGAAAGAATTTAAGAAAATTCTTAAGAAGATATTGGTTAATGAGGCCCATCAGGAAATGGTCTTTTGGGATTTATCACATAAGATGTCAGACCTGGAAGTTGAAATTCCAGCATTTGGCCATTATGTCACATTTCAAAGATTGTTGTTCTTTTACAATGGAGATTAGGGTAGCTTTACTAACTGGAGAGATATTCTATATGTATTATATAATGTAAAATTTCATATATTTAACACTATTTTAGAAGTAATAGAGTCAATGCTTATTTCTTTGTAAAGTCATTCTGTTTTTTATTTTTCAGTAACTTCTTGGAAGACAATAAGAAGCCTACCCCACACAGAGATGTGCCCTCCTACCCAAAGGTAAGGTCTTCTGAGAACCATGCCTCCACTGTGTTTCAGGAACTAGATAGAACCAGAGAAATCATGTGAGCCCATGCATACGTTTAGTTTACATGTGATATCTATGAAAATGTAATTGTCCAATTTTATAGATGTTGATCAGGTTTAGTCCAGAAATCATTGCAGGTCAGTAGAGTGCTGCAGGGCCAACGGGAAGTTAGCATTGCCCTGGTTCCCTCAGCAAAAAGCCGATGGGATTTTTCAATTTCTTTCATCATTTATGACACAAACAAAAACGTTTTGTTCAGAAATTTGATCTTCACAAATTAACACAAATTTTCTGATTTCTGAAGCGTGAAGTCAATCGTCAGAATAAAAAGCTATAAGCTTGCATTAGTCCAGAGACCAGACCAGACCATGTGGAGAAACCACGACTGTCTGTGGTTCAAAAAACAAGATCGCTGCCGTATTTATGTCGAGAAAGAAAATGTATAGAAAAGAAAATAGATGATAGGAGCAGCTAAAATGTTAGCAAGTGACATCCCATTCTTAATCCATAGGGTTTAATATGACGTTGGTCCACCCTTTGCTGCTATAACAGCTTCAACTCTTCTGGAAGGCTTTCCACAAGGTTTAGAGTGTGTTTATGGGACTTTTTGACCATTCTTCCAGAAGCATATTTGTGAGGTCACTGATGTTGAATGGGAAGGCCTGGTTCTCAGTCTCCACTCTAATTCATCCCAAAGGTGTTTTATCGGGTTGAGGTCAGGAGTCTGTGCAGGCCAGTCAAGTTCAACCACACCAAACTCTCTCATCCATGTCTTTATGGACCTTGCTTTGTGCACTGGTGCACAGTCATGTTGGAACAGGAAGGGGCCGTCCCCAAACTGTTCCACAAAGTTGGGAGCATGGAATGTCCAACATCTCTTGGTTTGCTGAAGCATTCAGAGGTCCTTTCACTGGAACTAAGAGGCCAAGCCCAGCTCCTGAAAAACAACCCACACCATAATCCCCCTCCACCAAACTTTACACGTGGCACAATGCAGTCAGACAAGTACCGTTGTCCTGGCAACCGCCAAACCCAGACTCGTCCATCAGATTGCCAGATGGAGAAGCGTGATTAGTCACTCCAGAGAACGCGTCTCCACTGCTCTAGAGTCCAGTGGCGGCGTGCTTTACACCACTGCATCCAACGCTTTGCATTGCACTTGCTGATGTATGGCTTGGATGCAGCTGATCGCCATGGAAACCCATCCCATGAAACTCTCTATAGATTGACTCGCTACTGACCCAAGACCCGCTCCGTCATTTTACGTGGTCTACCACTTCTTGGCTGAGTTGCTGTCATTCCCAATCATTTCCACTTTGTTCTAATCCCACTGACAGTTGACTGTGGAATATTTAGGAGTGAGGACATGTCACAACTGGACTTGTTGCACAGGTGGCATCCTATCACAGTACCACGCTGGAATTCACTGAGCTCCTGAGAGCGACCAATTCTTTCACAAATGTTTGTAGAAACAGTCTGCATGCCTAGGTGCTTCCTTTTATACACCTGTGGCCATGGAAGTGATTGGAACACCTGATTTCAATTATTAGGACGGGTGAATGAATACTTTTGGCAATATAGTGTATATACTGTATATGCCAAATATTGGTGGAACTCGTAAATGCATTTCCTGGACAGTCTGTGGCGTTGCACATAACAGAGACACGGCTGAGAGAGAAATCCGACCCGCACTTAACATTTACACCGATAATGTTTCATCATTCATGGCCGAAATAAACACTATTACTGCTTTGTACATGTTCTGAAAGTCCGGTGAATCTCATAGAGCTGTATTCACTCTGAATAGCAAGCCAGAGATCGGCTGGTTCACAGCAGCAAAAATGACGTTGTGACAATTTACAGATAAAGAGGATGCCGATGTAACGATGATTAGTAAAACATCCAAATTCATGGTTTGTTAAGTCTGTCCGTTCAGACGATACACAAATAACTTTAAAAATGCTTGTTTTGGCATTCGGCTCGCTCAGAGATAAGCTATGCTAACATCGTAGCGGCTACATAAACACTGAACATCACGTCATCTCGACATAAACATGTTGTTTGTACCACGGACAGTCTCTTTGTACTCTCAGGGATATGCTCATTGTCTGTAAAAGGAGGATTTTGTGTTCATAGAAAGTCATATCTACTTGTGACAAAGAAAAGCCTTTTCTTTAAGAAAATATGAGAGAAGGTAGTTAACCTATTGATTTTTTAAATTATTATCACAAAAGTAGGACATGCCGAGCAAACTCTGAGTAGCAAAGTTAAAAACCCTGACTTTCCAGACTCACATCAAGGACATCACAAGGACAGCCTTCTTTCACCTGCATAATATTGCCAAAATCCGTCCTGCTCTATCCCGGCATAGCGCTGAGGTGGTTCTCCATACCCTTGTGTCCTCCCGCCTCGATTACTGCAATGTCCTTTTTTCGGGCCTTCCCATTTGTTCTACCAGGAGTCTTCAGCTTGTGCACTGCACAACTGTTAAAAGTCTAGGTGTCACCTTGGATCAATTTTTAACATTAAGAAACATTTTCAAAATGCCATTGCCTTTTACCATCTAAGCAACATCGCAAAAATCAGGCCTATGCTATCCTTAAAGGATGCTGAAATTTTAGTGCATGCATTTGTCTCATCTAGACTAGATTATTGTAATGCATATTTTGTGGCCTGCCTGCATGCACTTTAAGAAGCCTACAGCTAATTCAAAATGCAGCAGACAGAATTTTAACAAAAATAAGGAAAAGAAATGTTTTAATCTCATTACACTGGCTACCCATTCCTGCACGAGCAGATTTTAAAATTCTTCTTTTAGCCTATAAAGCACTAAATGGACTTGCACCTTCATATGTGTCAGAGTTGTTAGTCCCCTACACCCCCTTGCGCCCATTGCGATCTCTGGACGCAGCCCTAGGGTAAAAACCAAATCTGCAGGCCAGCGCTCCTTCGCCTTCAGAGCTCCATATTTGTGGAATAATCTTCCATCGCATGTTAGGGAAGCCAGTTCCACAAATATTTTGAAAAGCAAACTAAAAACCTTCCTCTTTTCAAAACACTATGGCCTACCCTATAACCCATGATTTTGTTATTTTAAAATGGTTTTACATTTGTTTTTATTGAAACTTCTATTTATTGTTTTGTTCTTCTTCATTTTAATTTATTACTCTTAACTTATTGTTGTCTTGAATCCGCATGTGGCTGCTCGTGATGTCATTGGGTATTTCTGTGCGGTGTTTTGAGACCATGCTCATGGTGATACTGCACTTTAAATATCAATAAACTTGAAACTTTAACTTGAGCAGCTTGCTGAACCCATCTCACCTACAACTCCGCCTCTCTTTTCCTGTCCCCTGTCTCCCTGTCTGTTCTGCTGCCCTCTGTGTGTGTGTGCGCGCGTGTGTGTGTGTGTAGTACCATCTGTCTAGGGAGACAGTAGAAGCTCTTAAAATGCCTACATTCGATGCTTGGCAGTGGGAGCCAAATGAGGTGAGACTCATGCCCTGACTAATCCACTAATTCTTTTTTTTTTATCAAGGACAGGTCAATAACGGTTAATTATTACTTATTGATCAACATTACCAATCAGCGAAAATGTTATTTATAATGTCTTAATTGTTCAATATTGTTGAGCTATCAACTGCGGTTTACTGCCCCTGCCTGCCGAGCTTAACATGGCATAGAAGAACACAGAGGACGCGGTTCAACTCCACTAATTTATGCCTTTTTATTCAGCACAAGTTATGGATAGGTTGATAACCTGTTTACAATAACAGACCATCATATTAGACATGAAACAAAATGAATATGGTAAATGAATCTCTACCCATTATATGTAAATGATTGTCAAGTTTTTCACAAAGTTTTCCGAGATAACTTAATCTCAAATATCATGACCAAACATTGCATGTACTTTAAAGCATGTTTTAGTTATCTTAAATCAAATTAACTCAAGAATCAAATCGATAAACAGAGCAGATGGTTAACAATCACCCATCAACCAACACATCAAATTTAAATTGAATCTGGCCCTTAAATTTATACTTCCTAAAGATTGAAATTTCTATTAAACATGTACGTCAAACGCAAATGTTAATAAACACTGTTTCATATTAAAGGATTTAATACTCTTATTTGTTGATTTTATAAATGTATTTATTTATTCATATATTTATCAACGCTAACGGTTTTAAATCCAAACATGCCACAACAAACTATATTTGTAAACATCTTTGAGATGCTACGCTATCCTTTAACATATTAAACAAACAGAAACGCGACTAAATGTTCCACAGCATTTTTTTTTCAATTCAAATACCTTTTTATTCATGATGACAAGCAAAATATTTGTGTGACGCTGTGACTTGAAAGACTATCAGCCTTGAGATTTTCCTCCATCAGTATCTGTGGTCTCCAAGAGCTCTACGATAGAACCTCACACGCACCAAACAGAACCACAGACGTCTATGGTCCAAACAACAACGTCGCTGCCGTATTTATGTCAGATGTTATTTTAGGTGTTTATGGAGCAGCTACAGTGTAAGCATAGCTCTGATCGATCGGAACTCTATTCAGAAAACAAGCATTTTAAAAGGAATTTGCTTATCGTCTTACATTTTACAAATTGTTGTCATTATGTAGTTACTTCAGCATGTTTTTTATCCATTTATTGTAATTAAATCACAACAAAATGTTTTTTGGGGTTCATAAACCAGGCAACGTGGGGCTTGTTATTCATAATGATTACAGCACAATAAAATTCACCGAGCACCTCTGGATGATGTTATGAACTCAAAAAGGACAGCAATGGTTTCCCTGCCAGAACCAGTGCCAAAAGGCTGCACTTGAACACACTGCAAAAACTACAGTCAACATCCAACTAACATTGCCGGCATGCAAGGTAATAACTCTCCACACCAGTAGGTGGCAGTACTCTGTATTCATCATTCAAAAAGGGAAACTGAAAGACTAGCAAGCAGTTATTATGCATAAATGAAACAGCGTTTTGGGCTGCACGGTGGTGTAGTGGGTAGCACTGTCACCTCACAGCGAGAGGGTCCTGGTTCTCCCCGTGTTAGCGTAGGTTCTCTCCGGGTTCTCCGGCTTCCTCCCACAGTCCAAAGACATGCAGGATGGGGATAGGTTGATTGATGACTCTTAATTGCCCGTAGGTGTGAGTGTGAATGGTTGTTTGCCTCTATATGTTGGCCCTGTGATAGACTGGCGAGGGTGTACCCCGCTTTTGTCCAATGACAGCTGGGATCGTCTCCAGCCCCCCCGCGACCCTGAATACAGGATAAGCGGTAGACGATGGATAGATGGATGGATGGAAACAGCGTTTGCTGACCATTTTCATACCACTTTCACTCACAACTTAAAGAGTAGCTAAACCCCCAACCCAAAACCTCCAGATTCATTAACGCTGCGTAACCTCTGATTGGATTTCAGCACGTGTGTATTTTGATGAATGCCAATCAATCAGAAACTGACAGATCAGCGATTACCATAAACCCTGCCCATGAAGCACCATATAAAGAGGGGATGATTATTATAGAGAGGTGCATCCTGTCGACCTGCAGACATGGAGCAAGCACATAAAGAGAGGGAGAGAAGCTTCTCCGACGCTGAGATTGAAGTTGTTTTTGTAAAGAGCTGTTGGTTAACGAACTAGACGATGCCGTCAACGCCGGGCCCTCTGTCCAGATCCATCCAAGAAGTCAAAAGAAAAATGGTTTAAAATCTTGTGATTTATTATTTTTATTGCTATTATTCAACATTTAGCCTAGACAAGACATGGATATTAAGTTGATTTAATTTTAAGAACCCTAATCTGAACTTTAAATACTGCTCACATTTCATGAATGAGACTCAATGTTAGTTGTTTGGTCCAATTGAGGAGCTCGGCGTCACATCCTCATCACCGTGGTGGTGAATCCCACGTCAGAGCCATTCTCTGCACATATAGTGAAGTTGATGTATCCATGTCCACAGAATGCTGCTGAAGCCTGAATAATATCAACACATCACACGTGTCCTCATTTGAAAATAATCCATTCAGAATAAGACTGATTTTCAGAATATACAAACGGAATATATATTTAATTAAGATTGTGTCATGACTCATATTCTGAATGAGTGTGCATATAAACATAGTCATTGTATACAGACATATAAATGATGTGTTCCTTTGTTCTCTCAGATGCTGGGCTGTCTAGAACATATGTACCATGACCTCGGCTTGATCAAATACTTCAACATCAACCCGATCACACTGAAGAGATGGCTGGTGAGACCTGGACCCAGAGCCGTCTGCTAATTCAAATAGAAATCAACCAACAACCTCCACATTTACCAAACCTTTCCCCGACCAAAACAATAACTCTAAATACTTTGATGCCCAAAAGCTCAAAAATCTGAAACCTCCTGTCTTTCTGTCTCTCTCTCTTTCTCTCTCTCTCTGTGTCTGTCTCTATGTGAAGCTTTGTATTCATGACAACTACAAAAATAATCCCTTCCACAACTTCCGCCACTGTTTCTGTGTAACCCAGATGATGTACAGTATGATCTGCCTCTGCAGCCTTCAGGTAATCAGCATCCTACACACTTGACTGCTGTCAGACTTGAGAGTTGAAAGCCAACTTTCAGGTTTTGACCTGGTAACAATGATCACACAGCCCACACATGTAGAGACAGACAGGTAACCAGTCTATCACAGGGCCAACATGTAGAGACAGACAGGTAACCAGTCTATCACAGGGCTGACATGTAGAGACAGACAGGTAACCAGTCTATCACAGGGCTGACATGTAGAGACAGACAGGTAACCAGTCTATCACAGGGCTGACATGTAGACACAGACAGGTAACCAGTCTATCACAGGGCTGACACATAGAGACAGACAGGTAACCAGTCTATCACAGGGCTGACACGTAGAGACAGACAGGTAACCAGTCTATCACAGGGCTGACATGTAGAGACAGACAGGTAACCAGTCTGTTAAAATAATTACCCGTTGGTATAGAACTGGAGGAAGGAGATCGGAGTCAGCTCAAGGTCCAAACAGGGATTTAATCTTGATCAAGAGGAGAATTCACAGAGCAACATGCTGGTCTGTTACTAAGTGTAGACTCAAAGTGTTGTGAGACAAACATGATATTTATCCATCTTCTTGTGGGTGTGTTTTCACTCAGTTTACAGGGATGGAAGTCGTAAACTCAAATGTTTAACTAAACCTTGCATGGGTCTCAAACCCTACCTGGGTCATAAACCACAACTATGTCGCAAGGCACACATGGGTTGCAAAACACACACAAATGGCCACAGGCCACAGGTCACAGGTCACAGGACACATTTACATTCTCACCAAACCTTCTCATGTGTAAGTCTTCAGTTCAGATATCTCTCATCAAGAAGTACAAATTTCCATATCATATCCCTCCTGTTTATGCTGATTCTTAGCATAATCATAACATACATTTTGTGAAGTGTGAGAGCGAAAACCCTATCAGGCAGTTCAAAACATTCTTATTATCCATTATCCTTCTAGAAAGGGAAACTCTCTCACGGTCCCGCTGCCCCGGCAACCACCCGCAGGTACTCCATTTAACAAGGCACAGAAATTATATAAAAATAAGCATAAATTCAAAATTATTTTGATTACATTGTTGCCCCCAAAAACAAAACATAAATGTCCTCGCCAAGCTAGTCAACCTATCGGGCTTGGCTACGGACCGATCCCTACCTAGTTAAACTATCCCTTGCATGTAAAAAGAACAAAAACAATGGGGTCTCCTTCAATATGTACAAATGCTGTGAATATTTTTCACGTCATGGCTCTAGTCGGCCAATTCAGAAAACTACAACTTCAGTTAGATTTTCTGTAGTCTCATCATAATCAGTAGAATAAACATATATCTTAGTCCGTAGTGTCCTTATCCTCATCAAAGAGGTTACCATATAAATCATCATCTGTCAGATCAGAAGTAACATTTTCTTGTGCTGCATTCTCATAGTCCCCTCGGTGATCATCGGTGGTGGGGATCCTTTCGTACAGCATAGTTGTTTTAGTCACAGCGGTGTCAATGAGTCTCTGTAACAGTCCTCTCAAACAGGGGATATAACAACATCCACAAACGATTAGAATGGTAATCATTACGGTTACAGATAACATCATAGTTTTTATAGAACCTGCCCATTTTCCAAAAATGTCCTGGAGCCATCCTGTCAGAGGATCTTCAAAACCAGAGTTTTCAGCTAACTCTGCTGATAGGGAGGTTAATCCATTCAACGCCTTAGTGATGCTGCCATCAGGTGCTGTATAGGAATAAACGTACAACACATATCTCCAAACATTTTACATACCTTTTTCAGCCAACAACATATCTAACGCCATCCTATTCTGCCATGCCATTAAACTAGTCTTATCTAACTGTTGATGTATGCCCCCAATTGCTTCCTTAGTGTAATTTAAAAATCTTTGTTGGTTATAATAGACGTAATTTATCCAATCCACATTTTTATTAACGGTTACACACCAAGCCAGGAGTGATTCAAATCCTGCAGCAACCTGATTTCTGGCTTTAAACTCATCAGGAACACCTCGAGGAACACCAATTGCATCTATATAAACTCTGTTGTCAAAAGATCCTGCTGGTGCATTTCTTTTTGTTCGTGAATTATGTATCGTCACTTTTTCTAATGCCATTGTGTCATATGGTAAAATATATGTTGGCATTAATAATTGTACCATAGCACAAGTTCCCTTCCAATCAGTTGGTAATTTTGCTCTGAGTATCTTACCTCCACAGAACCACCATACATCAGCTCTGGCCATGGTTTGATCATTCACTATGTCATCAGTGACATTGCTCTCGCCCTTAATTACATCAATGATGGTTTTACAGGTTTTTGTTCGTGAATTATGTATCGTCACTTTTTCTAATGCCATTGTGTCATATGGTAAAATATATGTTGGCATTAATAATTGTACCATAGCACAAGTTCCCTTCCAATCAGTTGGTAATTTTGCTCTGAGTATCTTACCTCCACAGAACCACCATACATCAGCTCTGGCCATGGTTTGATCATTCACTATGTCATCAGTGACATTGCTCTCGCCCTTAATTACATCAATGATGGTTTTACAGGTTGTCAATACTCCTACTGACACAGTACCTCTGCTTCGTGTCAAGCAGGTATAATTCCCGGTGTATGGCGTAAACCAAGGTGGTTTAATCTGTGATGACACTTGGGGGAACAGAAGTTTCAAAGTGGTGCAGTTTGTATCACTCTCTGATTTGTATAATTCTAGCATGCAACGAAAACCTTTTGGATCATTATCTGGATTAAGGGGAAAAGGCACTGTGCCTAACCCCGGCCTGGCTGCTGCACATGCTAGACAATTGGAAGAGGATAACTTGCTGTTTCGGGCTGTGTGAACGATCCATTGTAGCCATACATTTGAGTCTGTGAATCCTGTTTCTAGGGCATACGTTTCCTTCATATTTCTTATGTATATATATTTTACAGGATTATTTTTCATCGAAGTCGGTTTGGTTGGTGTGGCTGTTACAGATGTTGTCTGATTTCTCGGGCTTGGGGACACTATTATATGGAATATCCCAACCTTGTTTATTCCACTCCCCCATGCTCCCAACACATATGTTCCGTTATCAGTGCGTTTAGGAGTCTTAAGTGTTATTATTACAGGCATGCAATTGTTTGTTTTGCAAATATTTTGTTTTGCAAATATCTTGATAATTTTCAGTCGGTTTTTCAAGTTAGAATTTGGGTTGTATCCCCAATCCCGTGGTCCTGTATTAGCAATTACCCAACTCCACTTCTCGCACGCACACCCATACCTGTATGAACAGTTCTACCACACACTGGATCTGTAGGAGGAGATACTGTAGACATAATACTTTTGTTCTTCATCATTTTTGACATGTAGTCAACGATTGTTTCAGTCAATCTTGTATCATCTCCCTTTGTATCTATTAGCGGTACCCTAAATGGCCTTCCATATAATATTTCAAATGGTGATAATCCTGTACTGTTGAATGTGTAAGCTTAATGCTACAGCTGGTAGACATGTTACCCAACTCCTCCCTGTTTCTTCCATAGCCTTCCTCAGTTTTGCTTTAATAGTTCCATTGTTTCTTTCCACCAGTCCTGCTGACTGTGGATGATAATTACAATGGAACCTGAGTTGGATTGAAAATATTTCAGATAGCTTTTGTATTACTTGATTCCTAATATGAGGACCGTTATCACAATAAATCTTTTCTGGAAAACCATAGCTTGGAGCTATGACTGTAGCTAGAATTTTGGCCAAAGTTATTGCATCATTGTTCACTGTTGGTGTAATTTCTACCCATTTGGAGAACATATCCACTATCACTAAACAGTATTTCTTTCCTTCGGCTCTGTTTAATTCAATAAAGTCCATACAGATACATTGGAATGGGTATGTCGCTTCTGGGAATTTACCTGGTTTAGGACGTAGTCTACCTTGAGCATTATGCTTAGAGCATATCAATCATGAGGCACAACATTTTTTTGTGTAATTGTGAAATCCATATGTAGTAAAAATGTTTTCCATTGTGGATACCATCCCTCCTGTTGAGACATGGGTAATCCCATGACTCAATATCGCAGCAAATCTAAATACATTTTTTGGTAGTATAGGTTTCCGTCGAGGCTCTCCCAAATCCCCGTTTCTGTCTGTGTGGCTCCTTTATTTCGCCACATGTTTTTCTCAGTCTCAGGTGAACTATTTTGCACGTCTCTCAAAATGTCATGATCTATATGTGTAAGCGTAGTCTCAGTAGTATAAATGTCATCTACATTTTTCTGAGTAGCAGCCGCTCGTTTTGCTTCCTCGTCCGCTTTTTTATTCCCCATTGAAATAAAATCTTTACCTGTAGTATGTGCAGCACACTTGCATATTGCAACTTTTCTTGGCAGTTGAATGGCATCCAGTAGCTGCAAAATGAGATCTTTATGTGTAATAGGTTTCCCTGTAGATGTTACCATGCCTCCACTGTTGTGCAAACACGTGAAGTGTCGAGAATGCATACTGGCTATCTGTATATACAGTTATATCTTTATTTCTCCCTATTTTGCACGCCTCTGTAAGTGCAACAAGTTCTGCTGCCTGCGCAGAGAAATGCGACGGTAAGGAGCCTGACTTCAAAACCTTGTCAGATGTTACTACAGCATATCCACTTACATTTGTCCCGTCAGGATTCTTTCTACATGAGCCATCTACAAATATCACAATATCAGCAGCATCAAGTGGTACATCGGTGAGATCTGGTCTTGGTAAAACTCTAGCACTAGTTTCTCCTACACAATCATGTGCTATTCCATCTGTTTCATTTGGTAGCAGGGTTGATGGGTTTAATGTAGTGCATCTCTCTATAGTGAGATGTGGCTGTGACAGTAGGATAGTCATACAACTAAGATGTCGCGCTGGTGACATAAAGCTATTTTGTTCTGCATTAGAAGTGCTGAGACCGCATGTGACACCATAAGTGTCAGTGGGTGAAATAACACTATAGAAGCAGAACTCTGCACACTGAGTGCAGCTGCCTGTATTGCCTGCAAACAAGGTGGCATAGCCTTTGTGATGTTATCAAGTTTTGATGAATAATATGCAATAGGTCTCTGTTTTCCTCCAAATGGTTGTGTTAGAACACTAGTCATAAAACCAGATCTTGCATCGCAAGTCTGAACAAACGGCTTTGAGTAATCAGGGAAAGCTAATACTGCAGAGCTCACTAGAACTTGTTTGAGTCTAACAAAAGCATCATTCGTTTCTTGAGTCCATGTTATTTTGTCTTGAGCTGCCATAGGTTGGTCATATATAGTATTTTGGAGCGGTTGTGCTATTTCAGCATAATTAGCAATCCATTGTCTGCAAAAATTAGTCATACCTAAGAAAGACATCATTTGTCTTTTGGTTGTAGGTTTTGGTGCTTGTAAAATAGCTGTTTTCCTTTTTTCGTCTAGATGTTTACCTGACTGTGAAATCTTAAAACCTAAATTTTTTACAACCGTTTGCCACAATTGTAATTTATTTTTGCTGACCTTATGTCCTTGTTCAGCTAAGAACTTTAATAGAGCTAAGGTATCTGTTTTGCAATCTATTTCAGTTTTAGACGCTATTAAGATGTCATCCACATATAATAGTATCTGGCTTTTACACGGGGGTTCAAATTTTGCTAAGTTTGCGGACATGGCCATAGAAAAGATAGTTGTTTGTAGGCAGTCTACTGCCGCCTTCATCCTTTCTGATTATTCTAATTGTTCTGCATGCTCCCGTATCGCATAGAAAACAAGTTTTAAAGTTTTATAATTGTTAACCAATAATCTGGTGATCGGTAATCGGTTTCTGATTCATGCTTAAAAATATTTCAGCACTTTCTAGTGAACATACTTCTTCTTCCTCCTCTTCTGTGTCTTGGTGTGTGTGTGTGTGTGTGTGTGTGTGTGTGTGTGTCCATGCATGACCTGATTTATTGAAGTCACGCCGATGAATCATCAACTCGTCTGGGTCTCCCTGCTCCTCCTCTCCCCCGCCAGCCTCCTTGACCTCTGCCCTTTGGAGCTCCACAGTCTTGATCCCAATGTCCAAATTTACCACAACTGTAGGAGCTCTCATCTCCAAATCTTCGTCCTCCCCGTCCTTCTCCTCTTCCTCTCCCTCTCCAGGCTCCACTGTTCACATTGCCTCGGAAATACACATCAGTAAATTAATTAGCATAATTTTCATCATCATCATCATCATCATCATCCATGACAAATATTTCACTTGCCTTTTTTGTTCCGCCTTTCTTGGCTTTTCATGGTCAGTCGTAGCTTGTATCCCAGCAGTTCCAACACCAATTAGGTGCTTCCTACGGCTGTTGCTATCGGTGCAGGAGTGGAGAGAGTAGATGCGAAGAGAGAGGGAGGGCGAAGGAGTGGAGCTGAGGCCTGGACAAGAGGCGGTGGTGGCTGAGGGATGATGTACGGGGGAGGGTGGAGACCCAGAGGCACATACTTGTCATCCTGTTTATCTCGGTTGGAGTACAAAACAGGATAAAGTTTATTACATACTGAATCTTTTTCTTTTCCTTTTTCTCCTTTTCTTCCTATCTTTTCCTTTCTTCAACCTCTCTTTTCTCAGTTTCTTCTTTACATTGTCTCACTTTCTTTTCTTTCTGCTTCTGCATTCCTCTCTTCCTTGCTTCTGCCTCTTCTAACCATGCTTTTGCCTGTGTGTATCCCTCTTTGTTCTGCCTTTTCTCACTTCCCTTTGACCTTTCCTCTATTTTTTCTACCAATTCTTTGCACTCTTCCACCTGCAACTTTCCTTTAAACCCATACTTTTTTTCCCCACTTCTTTATATATTTTACATTATCTAGAGCTTTCTGGCTCATTCATTTTGCATCTCATTTATATTGAACCTCGTCAGGTTCACAACAATATTTAAAAAAACAACAACAACAATTTAAAACCACTATTACAATTTCCCAGCTTGAATTTGTTTAGTTATTTGTTTATTTATTTATTTATCTATTTAATTATTTTCAATACGTATTTTTATTTAAACGTTTTTTCTATTTTACCGGTTTTTTCATTTCTTTTCCTTTTGAGTACTCTTACCTATGGGTCTCTGACCCTCCCTGACGTCTTTTTGTTTTCGCAGGCCTTCGGGATTAGTTTAATCTTTGTCCTTCCAAAGACAGTTTACCTGGATTTAGGGTCCTGCCCTAAATCTAAGAGAGTCCTGCTCCCCCAAGCCTTGGCTTGATTCCTATTTATTTCCTTTTTCCTATTAGGTCCTCTGACCTATTCTAAGAGATCGTTCCCCAAATTCCCGACTTGCTTTACTTATTAGAAATTTCTTACCCTTTCGATGAGTCCCTGACTCTGTTTGCCTGGCTGGTCCGTCTCCCCTCTGTGGTTGGCCCCGTCACCGCCCCCTCTTCAGAGGACCTGGCCTCTCTGTCCAAAACGAGGCTATATGAGCCCCGCGGTGGAGGTCTTTTCAGAGGGTTTCTATTTCCTCTGCCTTAAGGTCTTCAGGTCCTCTGGTACGAAGAGAGGGAAAGATATTGGGGCCCCACGTTGGGCGCCAAAGTGTTAAAATAATTACCTGTTGGTATAGAACTGGAGGAAGGAGATCGGAGTCAGCTCAAGGTCCAAACAGGGATTTAATCTTGATCAAGAGGAGAATTCACAGAGCAACATGCTGGTCTGTTACTAAGTGTAGACTCAAAGTGTTGTGAGACAAACATGATATTTATCCATCTTCTTGTGGGTGTGTTTTCACTCAGTTCACAGGGATGGAAGTCGTAAACTCAAATGTTTAACTAAACCTTGCATGGGTCTCAAACCCTACCTGGGTCATGAACCACAACTATGTCGCAAGGCACACATGGGTTGCAAAACACACACAAATGGCCACAGGCCACAGGCCACAGGTCACAGGTCACAGGACACATTTACATTCTCACCAAACCTTCTCATGTGTAAGTCTTCAGTTCAGATATCTCTCATCAAGAAGTACAAATTTCCATATCACAGTCTATCACAGGGCTGACATGTAGAGACAGACAGGTAACCAGTCTATCACAGGGAGACATGTAGAGACAGACAGGTAACCAGTCTATCACAGGGAGACATGTAGAGACAGACAGGTAACCAGTCTATCACAGGGCCAACATGTAGAGACAGACAGGTCCATCCTGCATGTCTTTGGACTGTGGGAGGAAGCCGGAGAACCCGGAGAGAACCCACACTAACACAGGGAGAACATGCAAACTCCACACAGAAGGAACCTGAACCCGACCCGGGAATCGAACCCGGGACCCCCTGGTAATATTTGTCTGGAGCAGCTCCTTTCAGAATAAATATGTACGGTGGACAATGGTGAGAAATAATTTTTCAAGTCCGGTGCTTTTTATGTTCTGTAATGTAGCATGGAATTAGCACGCTAGCTAACTAGCCAGCTCCTAAATTAGTAAAAATTTTAAAAAGGCCTGTGCTGTGATTGTAATGATGGTTAAAATGAGCAAACATGTCTTTCCACCTACACATGTTGAGACTTTTTTTTACACCTTTTAGATGCATCTTTTTAATTTGCACTTCAGCCAAACCTCTGGAATGTAGTTAGTGTTTGAGAAGCTTCAGTGCTGTGACCACACCTGTCTCATATACATGCTGGAGATGAAGAGGCAGGTGTAGGGATATTGGGGGGTTAGTACACCTCAGGGGAGAAAGAGTGAGAGGATGGTTGGGGGAACTATACACTGGAGCGTTGCTCATCACAAGCCTGATGTCACAGCATCCGCAGCAGTGATTTGCTAACGAGGGCACACACACATCATGGCAATTATGGCACACATTAACACACTTATGGAGACAATCTTTTGGTAATTAATGCATGAATTAATACAAATATGTGGATGCGTGGATTTCTGTGTGTATATTTTTAGGAGAAGTTCACTCAGGTCGACGTGCTGATTCTCATGACGGCTGCTGTGTGTCATGACCTGGATCACCCCGGATTCAACAACACGTAAGACACTCTTCTCTCTTCTTATTCTTTGTCCTGACCATCTTTTCATTGTTCTCATCCTTCCCGTTTGCTCTGTCTTCCAGGTACCAGATCAACGCCAGAACCGAGCTGGCCGTACGCTACAATGACATCTCCCCTCTGGAGAACCACCACTGTGCTGTGGCCTTCCAGATCTTCTTACAGCCCGACTGCAACATTTTCTCCAACTTTGACCCTGAGGCCTTCAAACAAATACGACAGGTAGGTAACATGATCTTTGTTAAGAGTGTACACACTAGACTTTCACTTTGTGTTACTTGTACAAGTTTGAGCACGGAAACTGTGTGTTTATTTGCATCACTCATGCTCGATGCTCCAGAGAGACTGGCTGCTGTTGCTGCTTTGTACATGTTGAAGTCCCAGATCCACCAGGAAACCAAACACCGTCCTTTCTGAGTCCATGACATCATCCAGAGGTGCTCGTTGATTTCACCAAGCTGGATTCACTGGATCTAGCAAGGCACATGTCTGCTGGTTTACTACAGCAGTATTAACCCGAAATAAAGATTTTGTGTTTTAATTGCAATGAACAGGTAAAAGGATGCAAAAGTACTATTTGCTTTTATCAGCAGCCTTTTTGTGGTAGACATGTTGATAGAAGTACTATAATGTATCGTGAGTAACATGGCGGCTGTAGCTCCACAAGGTTGCCGCTTCGATCCCTGACTCCAGAGGCCTGTACTAGGAAGCAGGATTTGTGCTTAGCGAGGTAACTTAAGCGTTAACTCTGGGTTTTCCGTCCTCCGACGCTGGTTCACTTCTTAAATTGCCATGGTAACTTATGCTGCAGAGCTAACCTGCTCCGGAGCAGGTTATGTTCCTGATAAGAGATCAACGTGGAGAAAAACACCGCCTACTGACCAATCAGAGCTCTTGGTGCGCGGATAAAAAAAAAAGAAGCTTGGTGGATCATGGATCGGGTCTCTTAGGAGAACTAGTGTTCAGAAACCGTCAAAAACCCTTTTGTCTGTCCCTGACGATGTTTTATATGAGAGATACAGATTCTCATCAGAGGGAATGACTTATCTGTGTCAGCGTACAGCCTACTGACCACTTTGAATTATGTTTTTATATTTATTTAATTTGCTCCCAAGTCCGTTTTACACCGCCGGGAATGCAGCTGAAAGAATGAGGCTGATATTCTCATACACCACGCCATAAATATAATGGCCTTTTATTGTTGGAGGACAGCGTGAGAGTTAAGGGGCGGGAGAGAGGGACGGCATGATTTAAAAGTGGACCACAGGGCGGATTTGAACCAGGGACTGCTGCAGGGAGCCTCAGTACATGGGGTGGTAACTCCACCTGAGCTATCAGCACAGTTAATGTGCTAATTTAATCAATCAGATCTAGTAGTGCTCTTATGACGGGGCAGTCATATTATACGACTATTAATACTACGACTTACACATTCACACAGTCGGTGAGTTTTTGCCAGCTGTCTTTCCTGCATGTTGCAGATGAAACTGTTGCTTTTTGCCTGTATTATATGTTTAACTTCTTCGTATTTCTGTAAGATTATGGTTCGCTCCTCGTACGTGAAATATGCTGCTCTGCTGCCCGTAGACTGATCCATGTTTGTGATTGGTCAAATGCTGCAAACGCCACCTCTTTCATGTGCACGCGCTCATAGCTGGACAGGGAAACCCTGGTTGACTTACCGAGTTGATAACCAGCGTCGTGTGACCGCTTATCTCTGATTGCCTTTGTTAGGGTTACTTAAACTGGATAACTGAAAGATACCAGGTATGTTAAACTAGCTGTGGAGTATAGGACTCTGGTGTCTACATGTTGAAGGATCCTTCAACAAGATACCCCCAATCTCCTAATGCTGAGCATGGATTTAATGCAGAGGTTAAATCGTATGTGTGTGCCTGTACGGATATAACAATTGAAAGTTGAAGTTTTTAAAAGTAAAGTAACTAATATCATGTTTGAATTAGTTCAAGTGGGAAACAAGTTCATTTAAAATGCTATAAATGTTGTTAAAAACAACTTGATTCCTTACATTTCACCTCGTTAACAGTGTCGCAGCAGGGGATGGAAGGTAAACAATATGACCTCATCGGCTTTCCATATTCTATATGATTGATTGTCAAATGTGTTGTTTTATTTAGTGATCTTTTTAAATTTCCAGTAGAACTATATTTGTTTTGAAAGCACAGCTTGATGGTAGTTGTGTTTTCGCCAAGTAATAACATTCTGATGGTTTCATTTCAAGTTCACAGTAAAGAGAAAAGGCCTGTGATTGTAATGATACACTGCTGATAGGAAATGTCTCCATGATAGACTGATAGATAGTTAAATGTCGAGGCTGGAGGCACTTCAGTGAAAACTCTGGGGTTTGGTTATTTTCTTGTTACTATTTTCTGCTTTATCATCACTATATCATTATATCCACTGCTGCTGCTATTAGCGGTATCATTAGTAGTTATCATTTTCTACTATTATTGGTGCTATTACTGCTCCTATTACATTTATCATTTCTTCATGGTGATTGACTAGGTTGTCATTTTTCTTGTTTATTCTGTACAAATGATATCATTCCACTTCTGTCCATCTTGGTAGAGGATACTCCTCTGTTCCCTGAGGTTCTTAGTTCTTCCTCTTTAGATGGAGGCTCCCGGAGGATGTTGTACGCAGTTTGTGAAATTCTCTGAGGCAGATTAGTGATTTGTGATTTTGGGCTATATAAATAAAATGGAATTTATTCATTACTCGTTGAGAAGAAGAAAGTCTGTAGGTGTCTGCCGATGAGTTGTTTGATTTTGTGCTATTTTTCAGGGAACCATCACGCTGATCCTGGCTACAGACATGGCACGACACGGTGAGATCCTGGACTCCTTTAAGCAGAAAGTCGACAAGTTTGACTACACAGATGAGGAGCATGTGACCTGTGTGAGTCAATTCGAGGATGCCTCTCACACCTGCAGCTCACTTCAGTTGCTCTGAACAACAAAGATAGATTTTGGCCTTTTAGATCCATTTCATTTCGTGGTTATTTGACTTATTAGAAACGAACCAAGAAGAGCAAACATGAAGTTATACAGACAGTTTTGGTGATCTGGACCAAGTGAATTGAACTACTGATCCCGTCTATGCTTTCGCGGTCTGTTGACGGATGGTGGAAATCATTATTTGACTTTACACGCACCAAATATTCATATTTTTGCCCTTATTTCTAAAAAGACTATATTCCCACGAGACAGCAACCTCTGGTTCTGAAAAGTGTCTCTAAAGTCTCTTGCTTTACTATCTCAGTAAACATTGTAAACACGACTTTATGGTCTTAATCTCTATTTCATGTCTTCAATCCAGCATGATGTTCATTAAGTCAATTAAGTAGGGGATGCTTTAGGGGGTGGGGCTACCTATGATTGACAGGTCGCTACCATGCTACCAATGCAGTTAGCTAATAAGATGACTAACACTGTCCAGTTGCTGCTCAAGGTGCCGCTCTGCCACGTGTGCTCATTAGATCCACAAATTGTTCCTCCACAGTCCAAATATGTGTGACCAGGTGCTACTCAATATAAAACTCAGAATAAACTGGAACCAGAGACCGCGTATACAAAAATATAGATTTTATTTATCCGGCATTGGATCACAACAAAAAGCAAGACTATGGACTATGGGATGGGTTGAGTAACCGTTAAAATGAAAACAAATCATGAAAAGTAACCAATGTGGGCTAAACTGCATGCCGAGGCCGGTTAGTGTAGAGTCATGCCTAATTGTCACCAAACAGCTACATAGGTAAAGTATAAACCAACCCACCACTACACATGAACCAAATCAAACTGGTTCTAGAAACACTCAAATTGTCCTATTCCCAGCAAGCTAATGGGACTAAATCACACTACAAAAACACACATGCAAGATGGCTACTCTATTCTACTAACCCATCCATCCATCCATCCATCCATTGTCTAGGGGGGCTGGAGCCGATCCCAGCTGTCATTGGGCGAAGGCAGGGTATACCCTGGACAGGACGCCAGTCTATCACAGGGCTGACATGTAGAGACAGACAGACCATTAACACTCAAAGTCACACCTACGGGCAATTTAGAGTCATTTATCAACCTATCCCCATCCTGCATGTCTTTGGACTGTGGGAGGAAGCCAGAGAACCCGGAGAGCACCCTCGCTTACACGGGGAGAACATGCAAACTCCACACAGAAGGAACCCGAACCCTCTCGCTGTGAGGCGATAGTGCTACCCACTACACCACCGTGCAGCCCTATTCTACTAACCCCCTCCTCGAAATGACAGAAAACCCCACAAAGAAAATAACGGATGGCCCAGTCAATAAAACAGCTAAGAAGTACACTAAAACCTAATAATATTGGAAAAACAGTGGTTGCTCCTCTAAAACTCCTGGCTTGTTGCAAGTGACTGGAATCTATAAAATTATTAAAGGACTAAAGAACCTATTTAAAAACACTGTTCTGCTTGTGGCCTACATGGCTTCTTGGCTGATGTGCATATAATGCAATCACTCCAAGCAATTAGAATCCCTCGTGAGCATGCAGTCTAGAAAAACAAATGCCTTTAATAAGTCATTTTAATAATATTTAATTGTCCATCCATCGTCTACCGCTTATCCTGTATTCAGGGTTGCGGGGGGGCTGGAGCCGATCTCAGCTGTCATTGGACGTAGGCAGGGAACGCCCTGGACATCCATCGCAGGGCCAACATGTAGAGACAAACAACCATTCACACTCACATTCACACCGACGGGCAATTTATTATTATTTATTATTAATGAACCTATCCCCATCCTGCATGTCTTTGGACTGTGGGAGGAAGCCGGAGAACCCGGAGAGAACCCATGCTTACACGGGGAGAACTCCACACAGAAGGAGCCCCAACCCAACCCGGGAATCAAACCCGGGACCCTCTCGCTGTGAGGCGACAGTGCTAGACACTACACCACCATGCAGCCCAATATTTAATTGTATATTTTAATAATTAAAATCATGCTTTTAGACGGGAACATAATACATCAAGCAAACAAATGGTGATCACAGCTGCTCTTCTGGCCCTTTGCCTGGGTCCTAGTGGCCGGCTCTTTATACCTCCCTTCCATATATGTCACTTCCTTCTCTGGTTCAAAAACTTCCAAGATGGCGACGTCCAAAATGCTCTACTGACTGAGCTGGCAGTCCTAGAACCCAAATTCAGATAGCGACAGTTCACAGGTTTGAATAGTCCAAAGCAAACAATGAGGTGGCTTAAATACACAGCAAACAAACACAGCTGAAACACCTCAACTGAATTACTACCAGAAAAAAAGTCAAGAGGCGCCATCTGGTGGCCAACAGAAAACACATTCCAGCTATCAGCTATCTAACTGACTTTTGCCCTCTGACCCTATGCTCTTTGCAGCTGAAAATGGTGCTCATCAAGTGCTGCGACATCTCCAATGAGGTGCGGCCCATGGAGGTGGCTGAGCCCTGGGTCGACTGCCTGCTGGAGGAGTACTTCATGCAGGTGAGTTCATCAAAGTGAGCTTTACAGTTTCTTTCTCCTCCAACAGGAACATGTAGTCAATCATAGCACATTGTCATAAAAGTAACATTACATGGAATTACAGAAATGATGCAAATTGCACCTGGTACTCATCTTCCTCTCCCTTGCTCTGGTACTCGTCTTGCTCTCCCTTGACGTGATTAAGCAGAAGCTGGGCAGTTTCTTTGGAGGACGGGAGCTTAGGTAGGGGCACGAAGTGGGCCATCTTGCTGAATCGGTCCACCACTGTCAGAATGGTGGTGTTGCCGCTGGACAGTGGCAGGCCAGTGACGAAGTCCACGGAAATGTGGTACCACGGACGATGAGGAACTGGCAGAGGGTGTAGGAGACCAGCAGGAGCCTGAAGCCAGGGTTTGTGTTGATTGCAGGTGGGGCAGGCGTTGAGAAAGTCCCTGTTGTCCTCTCCCAGGGAGGCCCACCAGAAGCTGCGCTGGACGACCTCCTTGGTCCTCAGGATCCCAGGGTGGCAGGTGAGTGGATAGCTGTGGGCCCACTGCAGGACCTCGGACCGAAGGTTGGTGGCACAAACAGACGATTGGGAGGACAGGCGCTGGGGCCGGGTTGGTCCTGGACGGCGGCCCTGACTCTGTCTTCGACCTCCCGGATGAGTGTGGCGACCACGCGGAAGGGTGGAAGGATAGTATCCGGGCCACCTTGTCCTCTTCTGCTGCTGCTGGATTTATGTCTCAGCAGCAGCAGCAGCGTGTCATACTTCCTAGTAGGCTATGGCAGAGGCGGAGTGATATCACCTAGCACTTAAAAGTTACCGGTTCTATAATAGTTTGTTTACCTGCTGTCATTGCTACAGACGCAGAGTAGCCTGCAGTGCTAGTTTCTTCAATCTCACAGAAATGGCCACTTTTGTAGAATATACTGAAACTTTTCAAGACCCTGATGAGGAGTTTTTTTCCATCCAAACCCAACCGTACCTGTACGAGCCTGAATATACAGAGGAAGAATTGCGCGAGAGGGATGCTCAAAGGGCAGAACGTGAACGAGCGTCTGTGGAGACCGAGAAAGCCCCCGCCGGAGCTGAGAACCGGAAGAACAAACGGAGACTGGTGGTGCCAGGAGGGAATCCCCCGCAACGCGTCCGAGGGTTTGCGGGTCTACGGACGGAGCGTAATTGTGGGTTTGTGTGGCCGTGGGCTGCCCGGTGTTTGCGTGAGGTCCAAGTGCTTTTCACCCAGGTCTGAGGGCATGAGTCCCGACAATTCGTCCCGGTTCGATTGCCTATTTAAGGGCAGTATTTCGGGCGGCGCGTCTTAGAGTTTTGAGTCCGACGGAGAGTCTGCATGTGTGGATTCGCGGAGCCGCCCGCTGCCCGGTGTTGGTCTGTGGTCTGCGGGCTTTTCACCCACCTCTGAGGGCACGAGGACTATTCATATCAACACAGATATGTACATCGACAGTCTAGTGTTTTAAGTGATTTGCCTCGGGTGCACTGTGGAGTGGGCAAGACTGTTTTTAATGCCTGTCTAGCTAAGAACCGTTGACTTGCGCTAGCCATAGCACAAGCGAACTCTGCAACTAGAAGAACTGAATGAAATGTCTTGAAAACGTCTCCAGACGTCTCGAACACACCGGCTCACTTGGGAAATAGGTCTCATGTCCAAAATTCCGAACTATCCCTTTAAGAAACACGTCTACACAGCTCTAGGAGCCACGGTTAGGAGGATTTTGTTAGAAAACTATTTCAATTTAATTATGGACTAACTTTGAATCAAGTTTATGGGCCAGCTAAATCCAAAATATTATTGATTGGAAAGGATACCTTTTTTTGTGAAGATCGCCGCTTTTGGAATTGAAAATGTCTGAGAGTGCAGAAAATGCAGAAGTTGTGCAAACCGATACTACTGAGAAGGAAAATGTTTCTGAAAACTCAAGTGCTTTACGCGAATCCGGAAAGAATAAGCTTGGTTCGCTTACGCGGCGAATGAACGTAATTAAGGACCCAACAGCCCCCATTAAGAACACACTCTGGACGACACCACACAAGTGATCCACCACCAGCTC
Source organism: Eutrigla gurnardus (assembly GCF_963514095.1). Taxonomy (NCBI): domain Eukaryota; kingdom Metazoa; phylum Chordata; class Actinopteri; order Perciformes; family Triglidae; genus Eutrigla; species Eutrigla gurnardus. The sequence goes on from NC_139926.1 coordinate 856,359, forward strand.
CTCCTGACCCTCCTATTGGAAACCCACAGGACTCCGCTCACCTCTATGGCATTCTGCAGAAGCAAAATTACATCACAGCTTCACTGATAAGGCAACAGGACAAATCATTTTTGCCACGAAAGGAGTTGAAGGTATTTAATAATGATCCAATTGAATACATCTCATTCATCACTTCATTTGAGCAAAATTGAACATGCAAAGGATAAATTGTACTATCTAGAGCAGTATACATCCGGTCAGTCTAGAGAGCTGGTTAAAAGTTGTCTTTTCTTAGACCCAGACAGAGGCTTTGCAACAGCCAAATAATTGCTTCACGAGCACTTTGGAAACGAATACCAAATAGCCAACGCATACATCAAGAAGGCATTGTTGTGGTCCCCCATTAGAGCTGAAGTCTAAAGTCCTTTGGTCTATATCTCAGAGGATGTTTAAATGCTATCAATGAAATTGCCTACATGGAAGAGTTGAATTTGGCTTCTAATTTGAAATCATTAGTTGGCAAATTGCCTTACAAATTAAGGGAAAGATGGAGAGTTGAAGTGTGTCATTTTCAAGAATCAACCAATCGCAGAGCCACATTCAAGACCTTAGTGGAGTTCATTGAAAGACAAGTAAAAATCTTGATGGATGCTGTCTTTGGTGATATACGAGACCCTTCACCAAGAGTAATAAGGCCCACACACTCAAGTGTTCTGAAACCCAAATTCACAGACAAAAGATTCACAGCCAATGCAGCAACCATTGATGTCAATCCCAATTCTCACCAGCAGAGGAGCAGTGCTGCAACAGTCAAACATAGGCCGTCCTGTCTGTTTTGCTCAGGAGAACATCCACTCGCAAGCTGTTCATGGTTTAAAAAGAAACGTCACACTGACAAGATTGCATTTTTAAAGGAAAGAGGGATTTGCTTTGCATGTCTTGTTGCAGGCCATATGAGTAAGGACTGCGCTAAGGGCCAGTCATGCATCATTTGCAACAGGTCGCATCCTACAGCACTGCACATAGGAAAAGTGGAGCACAACAAAGGAATAGAAAAGCAGGAAACATCTAAGGAAATAAACAAGGATGAGCCAAAAAAGGTGAACACAGGACAGATCTCGCTCAAAGCATGCAATCATACTGGGGCCGGTGAAGACCAATGTCTGATGTCAGTTGTACCCGTGAAGGTAAAATCTAACAAGCAGTGCAGTGATTCAAACTTATGCATTTCTTGACCCTGGCAGTTCTGCCACATTTTGTACAGATAAACTAGTGCAGCAGTTAAATGTACAAGGGAAAAGAACAAACATTCTGTTATGCACAATGGGCCAGGAGAGAACTGTGGCTACCAACATCATTACAGGATTGGAAGTAAGTGGACTTCAGGACAATGCATTCATAACTCTGCCAGAGACGTTCACACAATCTAGGATTCCCGTTACTAAGAGTAACATACCCAACCAGAGAGTTGACTTTGTCAAAGTGGCCTTACCTTAAAAATGTCCAAATTTCCACCATTAATGCAGGCATTGACTTGCTGATTGGCACAAACGCACCCAAAGCAATAGAGCCCTGGCAAATCATAAACAGTGAAGGAGACGGCCCATATGCTATAAAAACATTGCTAGGATGGGTAGTGAATGGTCCATTAGGAACAGGAACAAGCAATGCCATTCCCTCTCACACGGTCAATAGGATATCAGTGCACAATCTTCATGAAATGCTGATTGCTCAGTACAACACAGATTTCAGTGAAAGGTTGTGTGAGGAAGTAAAGGAAATGTCCGTGGAGGACAGGCGCTTCCTGAAAATTGCAGATGATTCAGCCGAAATTCCCTTCAGAAAGGAAGACACAACATTACCCACGCAGGACAAATCAGTCACTACACTGCCAGCTATCATCTTTCGCAGGAACCCATTCCAAACAGTATTCAGCTTTTGGAGTTCACTGCTTGATAGTTCCAATGATTGTACACTATATAGTTGCCGGGACCGCACGCATGCCATTAGGATTCTCATGCGAGTGTTGAGATGTATTTCTCTGTCAGTCAGCACATGCTTCAGTTCGTCTCATTTTTCGTACACTGATGCAATTCGGTGGTGTAGGAACTTTGATGACTTCCCAGTATTGCTGATAAGATGACCAAGGTACCGGAATTGCCTCACATTGCGGGACCCTGGCCGATAAGAGAGGGTGAAGTTGAAGAGGGTGAGGAACAGCGACTAGCGAGCCTGGCGGGAGTTTAGATGTCTGGCGAACTGGATGTATTCCAGATTTTTGTGGTCCATTCAAACCAGAAGCAGCTTTGTCCCTTCGAGCCAGCCTCGCCATTCCTCCAAAGCCAACTTGACGGCGAGGAGCTCTCGGTTGCCAATGTCATAATTCCTCTCGGCTGGGGTCAACTGTCTGGAGAAAAAGGTGCAGGGATGCAGCTTCTGGTCGGTAGCAGACCTCTGGGAAAGCGCTCCTCCGACTCCCACATCGGAGGCATCCACCTTGACCAGGAACTGCTGTTCTGGGTCTGGCATGACCAGAATGGGGGCTGAGGTGAACCATGTCTTTAGGGCCTGGAAGGCGTCCTGGGTGTCCGGCGTCCCACTTTCGAGGACGTGAGTGCTGAGAGGGGGGCTGCCACCGTGCTGTAACCGCGGAGGAACCTCCAGTAGAAATTGGCAAACCCCAGGAATCGTTGAAGTTGCTTGTGGGAGTCCTGAACGGGCCAGGCAGTGACGGCGGAGACTTTGGCGGTGTCCATCTGCACAGTCCCCCTCCCAACAATGTACCCCAGGAAAGAGACAGATGGGGCGTGAAACTCACATTTCTCTGCCTTGACGTATAGGGAGTTCTCTAGGAGGCGCTACAGGACCGCCTGGACCTGATGGACGTGTTCGTCTCTGGCCCGGGAGAAAATCAGGATGTCATCAAGGTAGACGAACACAAACTTGTTTAACATGTTCCTCAGTACGTCGTTGACCAAGGCCTGGAAGATCGCTGGGGCGTCGGTCAGGCCGAAGGGCATAACCAGGTATTCAGAGTGGCCGTCTTCCATTTGTCCCCCTCCCGGATGCGAACCAGGTGATAGGCGTTACGTAATTCCAGTTTGGTTAAGATGGTGGCGCCTTCGAGAAGCTTGAAGGCGGATGCAATGAGGGGCAGGTAATAGCGGTTCTTGATCGTGATATTGTTCAGGCCCCGATAGTCGATGCACGGCCTAAGCGTTTTATCCTTCTTCGAGATGAAGAAGAACCCAGCTCCTCCTGACGATATTTGTCCACGGCCTCTCTCTCTGGGGCGGCCAGGGAATACAGGCGGCCTCTAGGTGGGGTTGAGCCAGGTTGCAGGTCGATGCCACAGTCGTAGGGTCTATGCGGAGGAAGGGATGTAGCCTTGGTCTTGCTGAAGACTTCCAGAAAATCCAAGTATTCCACAGGTACCCCCAGAATGTCTGATGCGGTGCTGGAGAAGGTGGTCGGGCGAAGAAGGCAGGTCGTGGGAAACCAGCTCGTCTTTGATGTAGTCCGCGAGACCCACGAGGAAGATGATTGCACTCACTCAGCCGAGCTTGAATGCGGAAGTTGATCACGTAGTCGACCACGGAGCGGGACCCCTGGCTGATCCCCAGTAGACCACCAGAAGCGTCAGGACCCCATGATGCCACTCCAAACACCCTGCGAAGTTCGGCGGAGAAAGTCTCTGCATCACCGGTGTAGCGCTCGGGCAGGCCGACCCGCGGCTCTGAGACGGGGGCCGGCTGAGTTGTAGCTGGTGGAGGTGCCTCCGGAAGGACTGGCAGAGGGACAGTCTGGGCGAGAGTGGCGGTGAGATGCTGGACTTGGAGGGCTAGTGCGGTGAACCCGTGCTACTGGTTCGCTGCTGCCTGTCGAACCTCAGCCATGGTAGAGGCTAAGGCAGTGCCAGCGAGTCGCAGGTGTGCGCTGGGTCCATGTCTGGCCAGGTTGTACTGTAACTGGTCGGGAGCGGACCCAAATGCAGCACGTAGGCAGACAGTCAGTTGGTAATTACTTTTATTGCACGCTCGGGAAACAGGACAGTTCACAGATCATGGCGGGGGGGTTTAGCTCAGGAGGTAGAGCGCTTGGCTGGCAACCGCAAGATTGCCAGTTCGATCCCCGGCTCCTCCTAGCTGAGTGCCTGGTGTCCCTGAGCAAGACACCTCACCCCAATTGCTCCTGACAAGCTGGCTGTCGCCCTGCATGGTTGACTCCGCTGTCGGTGTGTGAATGTGTGTGTGGATGGGTGAATGTAAGTCATTGAGGCCATTTATGACAGTCATAGCAATCGTAAAAAACTGTAATACCACTGGATTAAGACCAGAAATCACAGAGTAAAAAGAGGTTTTTGGGTTTGTATTTCTTTTAGAAGGGTACATTGTTTTCTGCAGTTAGGCAGTCAGACTTCAGGAAATCTTGGAGATTAGGGAATCATCATAAGACATTTCTTCCACCTGCTCATTTCCTGTCTGTGCTGCTCAGAGTGACAGGGAGAAGGCTGAAGGACTTCCTGTGGCTCCGTTCATGGACAGAGAAAAGGTCACCAAGCCCACGGCTCAGATTGGCTTCATCAAGTTCGTCCTCATCCCCATGTTTGAGACCGTGATGAAGGTGAATATGCAGTCAGATTAATAGAAATTCTGGAGGTATTTATATCTATTTTATAAATCAGTTAAAGTCGTGAGTTTCTTGCAGTCGTAATACTTAGACTGTGTGTGTGTGTGTGTACACTAGCTGTTCCCACAGATTGAGGAGGCGATGGTTCAGCCCCTCCGAGAGTCAAGAGACCGATATGAGGAACTCAAACAGATTGATGACGCCATGAATGAGGTTGGAGGTTTTCTAGATTTGTGTGTCTGCCACGTCCTGGTTCTGGGTCCAGACTGTGACCGATCACTAATAATCTTCTCTTCAGGTGCAGCAAATGAAAAGTGAGAACTTGACCATGGGAGGGAAGAAGAAGTAAGACTTTTTGAAAAGGTAGGACAAAAGTGAACTTGATGAAGTGTTTGCTGAGTGTCAACCAGGTTTCTAACTCGGACCAATCAAATCTGTTTCAGCGACAGTGAGTGTAGAGCATGAGTGTGAAGCAGTGTGACGTGAAGTAAACTGGAGGTGTTCGAAACAGCGATCTGTTGTGGGCTGAAAAGCTGTCACTTACTTCTTCTTTGTGCTGAGCAGCAGAGGAGCAGCAGGATTTCACATGAGTGTGACGGACTGAATATGAGACAGCGTTACAAACTACCGATGGACTCAACGAGCAGACAGACAATCCAAAGCCTTTTTCAGGAAATGTCAGCATTTGTACAGCACAGACTACTTCAGTGAACAATATTTAGATACATATCTTGCATTGTTTTTTATTTGAATGTGTTGGTTTTGTAAAGATTTTTAGTGACTGTTGTTCTTTCCTACAAAAAAAATAAATAACGACTTAAATGACTAAATCCTGTCTGGACTGTAAATGTGTCTGATTATTATTGTTGAACAAAAGAGACAACACATCCAAATCTTTTCTATGCCCCATACTATACACTATATGAACATGTAATGTATCATGTTCTGAATAATTATGGTCACTTCACAAGGCTGGATGACAGCAACAACTGTCCTGGGCCCTCATTTATAAAGCTTGCGTACGCACAAAACGGGGCTGGAAACGTGCGTACGCCACTTTCCACGCAAATGTTGTGATCTATAAAAACCAAACTTGACGGGAAAGTGTGCGTACCCGTAAGCAAACTCTGAGGCATGCGTACCGGTACGCACATTCTGGAGACTGGAAGGGAATCAGCAGTAAACCTGATGTGGCATGAGCAAGGAGATAAAGATTGCGACAACGCCACCTGCGGCAGTTTCAACCGCAGGAAATCCTGAACTTCTAACAGTTCTTCATGTAACTAAGACACACAGGTTCGAAATACCACAGGGGCGAGAGACGGTTTCAAATAAGGAGAATACTTTATTAAACAAAAATAATTAACCAAAATCCCCCACAATATTACTAATAATAATACTAATAGTCACAAATGTTAGCACTGGGCAAGGATAAAAAAACAGTTAAGGGAGAGGGCGGGGGCTTACCAGGCGGCAGGGACAAATCAAAGTAGAAGGGTCCTTAACTTAAAACACCCGTGACACTACACTCACACATCAAACGAAAGAAAAGGAAATGGTGAAGGGGACCACCACCAGGAACTGGACTGCCGCCTCTGGGCCGCCGCACCTAACCAAACACGAAACAAACAATTAAAACATGCCCAAAAGTGCTAAACAAGACTGGTGGGGAGGAAAAGTAAAGGGTTCAACACAAAAATACAAAATACTAAATAATGCAAAATAATCAATAACAATAATCAATAACACCAATCAATGAATCAATAATAATCAGCCTCAATGAGAGGGTGACGATCTTAATTGAGGAGCCCGGTAACCAGGCCAAAGTTGGCTCAGCGACTCTCGGTCGCATTCAACTCAGAATAAAAGAGTCGGTAAATCATGCGCCGGCGTCACCCGGCAAGCCAGACGCGTCCACAATGTATTAAAGAGAGGGAGCCAAAACAGCAGCGCAGATCCAGGGAACGGTGGCTGGATACGCGCCAGTGGATAACCAAGGCCTCTACAAGAGGGCACACATGATGTAGTAAACAAATATATAGTTACCATAAACATTTTTAAAAGAGTTGCTAAAAGAGTTTATACATACCACTCTGAGCTACATTACCGCTCCAGAGCGACGGGAAAGGGACGCGCTGCGCGTCAAATCGCCCAGCTGCAAACGCCAGAGAATAATGAGCTAAAAACAAATGAGTGATGGAGCCACTAAAATGCAAACAATTGAGGACATACCAAAAGGAGCAAGCAATCGCACCCAGGAAGGGCTTCTGGCGGAGCGATGCGTCCTCCACAGCCCCAGCAGCCGGTTACGCTATAAAAGCGGAAAGCGCGTCACAAAAACGCCCGTTTGATGCACACAGGAACAACGGTAAAGTGACAAAGTGCATTACCTGAACGATGAGGATTGCACACAAACAACCACGCTGGCCACACCGAACGGCCCAGTCCCCACGGGGAAGCGGAAGAGAGAAAGAGAGAGGGCAGGTGTGCGCACCTGTATATATCAAGTGCCCCGCCCCTCAATTAATGCACTCAGCAGATTGACATAATGCCCCATAATGGTAAGGAGGGAGACGACCTGTCACATCTACCCCCCACTTTTGCATCGTCGGCCCGACGATGGACAAAAGAAACTAGCTCCAAGGCCTGAAAATGGCAACCTGGGCATTTAACACAGGATCTAGGCCACGGCTAGCAGGATTGTTTCGGCTAACTGGCTGAGGGAGATGATAGACGTTAGGATGGTGGCCAGCTGTAGCACGAGCTGTCCTACGCAATGCCTGCTGACTAGTACTTGGCTGGTCAGTTGGGGACAACGATGAGGCTGGTGGTGAGGCACTCTCAGGTGCTGGAGATGTTGCCGGAACATGGCTGACGACCCTAGGGGTCACAACAGGGGAGCCTGTAGGACAGGGGGCACCTGGGGCAGTTACAGGTGGCAGACAGGATGATTCTGAGACCAGGAACCACTGTTCACTGTCACTGGAGGACTCACCCTCCAGTGCTGCCGGAGCAGGTAGAGATGGCGACCTTGGTGGGGGGTCGGCAGCTTCAGGCTGAATTACAGCCTTCAGCATTTCTCGATGCACACTCCGGACCTTGTGCGGGGCACTCACAGGAGCCACAGTGTAAACTGCTCCTTCGCCGACAGGGGCTTTCACAACCTGATACACCACCGAACTCCAGAGATCTTGGATTTTCTGGCGCCCCCTAATGCTGTGGTCCCGCAAGTAGACCAGCTGCCCCACTACAAGTGGGGCCTCCCGGACCCGCTGATCATGCCGCTCTTTCCGTCGGCCAGCAGCAGCCAACACCCTCTCACGGGCCCCGTCAAAAGCCACTCTGAGCCTGGCCTGGTGCTCGGCCACCCAGTCCTGCACCTGGCCTGGTACTGGGTCCTGGACACGTCCCAGAAGAAAATCTATGGGAAGACGAGGCTCCTGTCCAAACATGAGGAGGAATGGCGACTCACCAGTGCCCTGATGAGGGGTCGTGTTATAGCAGTAGAGCACTTGTGGCAGACAGGCAGCCCAATCACGCTTCCGGAAAACTGGAAGGGTCCGAAGAAGATTATGTAGAGTTCGATTAAAACGCTCGCACTGACCATTACCCGCCGGATGGTACGGGGTAGTGCGGGATTTAGTAACACCGTACATCAGGCAGAGCTGGTGGATCAGCGAACTCTCAAAACTTCTTCCTTGGTCTGAGTGCAAACGGCTCGGGACACCAAATTTATAAAACCATTCAGAGATCAGGGCTTGAGCCACGGTGGGGGCCCTTTGATCTCGAGTGGGGATGGCCACCGTAAATTTACTGAACACGTCCGTCATGACTAGGACGTTCTCGTACCCATTGCGAGAGGGCTCCAACAACGTAAAATCAATGGCCAAGATCTCATTAGGTCGCGAAGCCAGCAAATGACCCATAAAACTATGCGACCTGTGCCCAGAGTCCTTGGCGACTTGGCAACGCTGGCACCCCAAGACCCACTGCTTTATGTCAGAAGACATTCCAGGCCAATAACAACTTTGCCGGATCAACTCTGTGGTCCGCTCTATGCCCTGGTGGCCATGTTCTCCGTGCAGCTGACGCAAAGTTTCCTGCTTAAGGGCGGCAGGCAAGATGAGCTGAAGAAACCCTTCCCCCCCATCTGAACGGGAAACCCTACGATACAGAACACCGTCCTTCTCCACTAGGCGATTCCATTGCCGGAGAAGCGCCACGGTTGACTTGGACAGCTGTCGCCTTTCCACAGAGGTGGGTAGTGCGTTCCGCCGCCAAAACACAAACACCTCCTTCAGAAGGGGGTCAGCCTCCTGCAAGGAACAAAGGTCAGCAGTAGACTGAGAGGGGAGGACTGAGACCACAGACTGCGTGGCTGATGTCGAGGGAGCTGGAGGTGGATTCTGCTGGAGGCTGCTGGGGACCGAGGTACCCAGCAAGGAGTCTGAGAGTTGGTGGGAACCAGGCGCATACTGCCGTGACAGTGCATCTGCATTCCTGTTGCTGCGGCCTGAACGATACTTGATGTCAAAATCAAAAGTCGCGAGTTGGGCAGCCCACCTGTGCTCAGTGGCTCCCAGTTTGGCAGACTGGAGATAGCTCAGTGGATTGTTGTCAGTAAAGACAGTACACCTATGCCCCAACAGATACTCTCTAAATTTCTCCGTCATGGCCCACTTGAGCCCAAGAAGTTCCAACTTCATGGAACTATAGTTGGACATATTGCGCTCAGCGGGCCGAAGGCCTCTACTGGCATAGGCCACCGGTCTCACACCACTGTCTGTCTCCTGTGAGAGAACAGCCCCTAGGCCACTGTGGCTGGCGTCAATCTCCAGAATAAAAGGCCGTGAGAAGTCAGCGTAAGTTAACACGGGAGCTGAGACTAACATCGATTTCAAAGCCTCAAAGCTCTCCTCACACTGAGCGGTCCACGCAGAACCTAAAACTGAGCCTGACCCTCTCCTTGACCTCGTGCCTGCCAAGTCAGCCACCAGCTGATGCAGAGGACCCGCCAGCTTAGCAAAGCCGTTTACAAAACGCCTATAGTAGCTGGCGAAGCCCAAAAAGGAACGCAACTCAGAAATGTGACTAGGGCGCCGCCAGTTGGCCACAGCGTCAATCTTCTTGGGGTCCGTGGCCACTCCCTGACTCGAAATGACGTGCCCCAGATAGCCAACCTCCTGTTGGAAAAAGGCACACTTCTCGAGTTTGGCCTTAAGACCCTCCTTTTGGAGCCGACCAAGCACCATTTCCAGCCGCTGTAGATGTTGCTCAACAGAGGAGGAGTAGACAACAATGTCGTCCAGATAAAGCAGTAACGACTGACCCTGCTGATCGCCAAACATCCTCTGCATGAGCCGCTGGAAGGTGCTTGGGGCATTACATAAGCCAAAGGGCATGCGATTAAACTCAAAAAGGCCAAACGGTGTGCAGAAGGCAGTTTTGGGCCGGTCCTTCTCTGCCATAGGGACCTGATTGTAACCGCTGGCCAGATCGAGTGTGGAGAACCAGCGGGCCCCAGAAAGTGCATCTAAGCTCTCCTCGATGCGAGGCAAAGGGAAGGCATCCTTCCTGGTCTTGCTGTTTAGGGGGCGGTAGTCCACACACATCCGCAAACTCCCATCCTTCTTCCGCACCAACACAATGGGAGATGCGTATGGACTGCTACTCTCCCTGATGACCTGGGACTCAAGAAGCTGATTAATGTGTGCCTTCACTGCCTCGTACTCTGATGGAGGGATACGACGATATCTCTGCCTGACCGGGACATCATCAAGCAGCGGTATATCATGGGAGAGGAGGTTGGTGCAGCCCAAGTCACCATCATGGGCCGAAAAGACTGACTGGTACCTGTATAGCAGCGACTTTACGTTCATCTGCTCTTGTACAGGTAACGTGGACAAATCAAGAGACTCTATCCTATTTGGTACTGAAGGAGCAGCTGTTTGGGAAGAGATAGTCCCCAAAGTAAGCTCCACTTCAGTCACACCAGCAGGAAGGCTGACAACCTGGGCAGTGCTCAGAATGCCAAGGCTGGTCCGCGGGTAAAGGAGGACCTCGATTGTCCCGACATTGACTACAGGGACGTACACTGTACCCTGGACAACCTGTACCAGGCAAGGAGAGGCTAGCAGCCCAGCTGGTAGACCCGATTCTGGGGGGTCAAACAACACGCTCTGACCAGAAAACCGCTGGGAGCAAGTGCTAGCCACCAGCTTCATCACCCCACCAGGAATGCGTACCGCCTGCTTTCCCCGGACCCTCACTGTGCCAGTGGGGTCCCCAGGACCATGAGTGGAGGACTGGTGACACCTCTGTAAGGCTGCGACGACTGGGCCAGGCGCCTGTGAAACAACAAGAGAATTAAAAAGGGAAGGGCCGTATGCACCAAAGAGTTCACGATAGCATCGCCGAATTACATTCATCCCTAGGATCCCGGGGACAGAAGACACAATGCCAGGGGGGTCCTTAACAACAAGGATACCACAGCGGGGCATCACCTTACCACAAAGTTCCACCTCCAGCTCCAAATAGCCGATATACGGAATCGCTAGGCCATTAGCTGCTTGCAGCTGTAGCCAGTGACAGGAGTGAAGGCGATCATGACCCCAAGGTGCAAACTGCTCCAGAAAGAAACTTTCGGTAACGGTGGACACCATGGAACCAGTGTCCACCAAACATGACACAGAGACCCCTCCAATAGAGGCATCAATGTTTGGACAAGGAGCAATTAAGTCAACCACTGCACCTTCCTGTGAGCCTACGGACTCCCCAACTGAACTGTGGCTCAGCAGCTCAGCGGGCTTCAGTTTTCCGACAGGTGAGAAGGATGAGTTGGTCTGGCAGTGTTTGAGTTCAAGCCACCCACTGAATTAACACGGCGTCGCTGGGAAGCTCGTACGCCGTCACACTCGCGAGCAAAATGGCCAGGCTGCTGGCATCTTCTGCAGATTAAAGGGCCATTGTAAGAACCTTGCCCTTGGGAGCGAGGGGCCTGCAGGGAGGCTACGGTCTGGGTCAACTGATCAAGCTGCTCCTGCTGACGTTTTAAAAGATCCATCAGATCACTAAAACCTGGCCCTGCTGGAGTGACACTAGCAGTAGGTTGGGCCTGGCCCTGTACCCTATACTGCAGGCCATAAGCCGCTGGCAGAGAAGCACTACGCCCCCTAGCACTCCCTGGAAGACCCTCCCTCTCCCATCGAATAGCCTCACTGCGTAGCTCCAACAGGGTGGCAGTTGGTTGGCGGCGGACAAATTGTTTCAGCTCCCGCCGGAGAGAACAGTCAAGTACATGCTCAATAAATTGATCACGAAGGAGAACATCCGCATTTGGTACCCCATCAGGTGCGCACTGCTTGACCTGTGCCATTAAAGCCATAAGGGCTAAGGAAAACTCATGCAGTGTCTCCCCCTCAAGTTGGTGCCGAGAAAAGAACGCCTGCTGCAAGGTCACATAAGGCTGCATGCAACCATAAATTTCCTGTAAGATAGTGAATATCTTAGCTGGATCTCTTCGCTCTGCAGCAGAGCGAAACTTGATCTCCTCTCTCGCTTCCCCTTCTAAATGATCAAAAATGAACATGGCCTGGTCAGCAGCAGAAAGATGGCGAGCGCGCACACATGCCTGTACCTCCTCTACCCAGTCAGCTATCCCAATGCCAGTTTTACCGTTGAACATCGGGCACCTACGATCCCTTGGCACAACAACCAACCGCTCCGTAACAGCGGCAGCCGCACCTGTAGATGGGGCATGACTAGATGGAAACGAGGGAGCAGCCCCACCAGAGCCCCCCACAGAAGCAGCTCGCTCCTGATGAAGTCGCTCATTGTCTGCTTTAAGCTGTAGCACCAGCTCCTTGAGTTGCTGCATCTCCTCCTCCATGTTGACTGTGGGGAAACTGCACCAAACCCACAAGCACGAATTAGTAGTAGGCTACGTCCCTAGAACAAACACTGCTGTTTTGGCTCTACAACTACACATACAAGACAACTGATGAAAATTTTAAACACAAGAAAGAAAAAGAAAACACAACCTATACCCAAATAGAAACACGTCTCTGCCTTTTTTTTCTTTATAATGTGGAATCCTGCCGACAACGCCAGAATGTGGCATGAGCAAGGAGATAAAGATTGCGACAACGCCACCTGCGGCAGTTTCAACCGCAGGAAATCCTGAACTTCTAACAGTTCTTCATGTAACTAAGACACACAGGTTCGAAATACCACAGGGGCGAGAGACGGTTTCAAATAAGGAGAATACTTTATTAAACAAAAATAATTAACCAAAATCCCCCACAATATTACTAATAATAATACTAATAGTCACAAATGTTAGCACTGGGCAAGGATAAAAAAACAGTTAAGGGAGAGGGCGGGGGCTTACCAGGCGGCAGGGACAAATCAAAGTAGAAGGGTCCTTAACTTAAAACACCCGTGACACTACACTCACACATCAAACGAAAGAAAAGGAAATGGTGAAGGGGACCACCACCAGGAACTGGACTGCCGCCTCTGGGCCGCCGCACCTAACCAAACACGAAACAAACAATTAAAACATGCCCAAAAGTGCTAAACAAGACTGGTGGGGAGGAAAAGTAAAGGGTTCAACACAAAAATACAAAATACTAAATAATGCAAAATAATCAATAACAATAATCAATAACACCAATCAATGAATCAATAATAATCAGCCTCAATGAGAGGGTGACGATCTTAATTGAGGAGCCCGGTAACCAGGCCAAAGTTGGCTCAGCGACTCTCGGTCGCATTCAACTCAGAATAAAAGAGTCGGTAAATCATGCGCCGGCGTCACCCGGCAAGCCAGACGCGTCCACAATGTATTAAAGAGAGGGAGCCAAAACAGCAGCGCAGATCCAGGGAACGGTGGCTGGATACGCGCCAGTGGATAACCAAGGCCTCTACAAGAGGGCACACATGATGTAGTAAACAAATATATAGTTACCATAAACATTTTTAAAAGAGTTGCTAAAAGAGTTTATACATACCACTCTGAGCTACATTACCGCTCCAGAGCGACGGGAAAGGGACGCGCTGCGCGTCAAATCGCCCAGCTGCAAACGCCAGAGAATAATGAGCTAAAAACAAATGAGTGATGGAGCCACTAAAATGCAAACAATTGAGGACATACCAAAAGGAGCAAGCAATCGCACCCAGGAAGGGCTTCTGGCGGAGCGATGCGTCCTCCACAGCCCCAGCAGCCGGTTACGCTATAAAAGCGGAAAGCGCGTCACAAAAACGCCCGTTTGATGCACACAGGAACAACGGTAAAGTGACAAAGTGCATTACCTGAACGATGAGGATTGCACACAAACAACCACGCTGGCCACACCGAACGGCCCAGTCCCCACGGGGAAGCGGAAGAGAGAAAGAGAGAGGGCAGGTGTGCGCACCTGTATATATCAAGTGCCCCGCCCCTCAATTAATGCACTCAGCAGATTGACATAATGCCCCATAATGGTAAGGAGGGAGACGACCTGTCACACTGAGAAGAACTATATATTTTTGATCACACATTTAATTATACTCCATATCATACGTTAGATCTGCGTTATCATGAGGAACTCCAGCAATGTTTTTGACGCTTTTAATGAGTGATAGTTTTTTTTTCATATTAACACCTTCTTTTAAAATCTGACTTGTATCTTAAATCAAAATCATTTTGAAATATTGAATCAGCGCTGTCACCGCAGGAGGAGGAGACGGCCCAATTGCATGTAATACCTTCCATTAGATCACTGTAGAACACAGCGGGAATAACTAAATATTCTCCTTATTTATGTGCATATATCATCAACACACATACATACAGCCATTAAGCCATCGTATACTTGTTACACTTTATCCTCGTTTTTAAACCACCAGAGCGAAGAGGAAATGCGCTATAATGAGTGCCACGCTCGTGCGCGCTCAGTCGTGGAGCGTGGAGAGCGCAACTTTACCGAACTTCAGGAGGCAGAATCTACCACCCGGCAAAGGTGGTAGAGACCCCAGCATGATGAGCCCGAGCCACGGCCCCGTGCCCGACTGGAGGGGTATCAACAGGGCGCAAGAATCCGTGAGGATGTCATGCTGCGTTTGTAAGTTAAGGAAGACAACAATCAATGTTCATTGTAAACGTATTATTTTATTAATCACAGTGCGCGTTTGCCGTAGCTCATCTGCAACGTTGTTGATGGCGGTGATTGTGTCTCGCTGAAGTTGCAGGACGGCATCAGTGAGCACCCGACCGCTTGATGTGCCATTCGTCCGGGGTGTGCTGCTGCTTTGCGCCGGACCCGGACGCTGTGCCGAGGGCCCGTCACCTTCACCCTCCTCACATCACCCTCCTCACCGTCACCCTCCTCACCGTCACCCTCCTCTGAGCCCAACGCTGCAGACTCTGG
Organism: Eutrigla gurnardus; assembly: GCF_963514095.1. Classification (NCBI taxonomy): domain Eukaryota; kingdom Metazoa; phylum Chordata; class Actinopteri; order Perciformes; family Triglidae; genus Eutrigla; species Eutrigla gurnardus. The sequence continues at coordinate 871,376 of NC_139926.1, forward strand.
AAGGACAGAAACGATTTAACGTTTTGTTTTATATACAATAAAAGTTTAAAATCTATTCACCCTTATACCTCTGGTCTCAGTCGCGTCTGTGTCTCCCTGCTTTTCAGACACAATCCCCGTCAAAGTCACATCAAAATCAAACTTCCTCAAATACTCTAGCAATACATTAAATCCATGTTAGGAGCGGAAAGATGTAATTTACCTTCAGATCACCGTCCGCTCCGTCCCACTGACGCCGTTGACTGCAGCAGCAATGTGTTGTCACTCGCACTGCGTCTTTTTATTCGTGATCCCGCTGCTGTGGCCACTAAATTAAATTATTGTCCGTGCCTCCACCTCCCCAACAAGTGTCTCTTTCTCCGTTTCTGAAAAGTTACGTTTCTTTGCTTTTTCCTGACCTGTCGCCATGATTCACCACACGGAAACGATTGCATGCCGGCTCATTAACATAGTAAAATGTGGGCGTGTACAGGGCGGGACTCAGGTACGCACACTTGTAGGTGATCCTGTGATTTATAAAGGAAACATTGCGTATAGCTTGCGTGCGCACAGTTTTATAAATCAGATTTTTTTTTGGCGCACGCAAACTTTGGCTTTTTGCCGTACGTACACTTTTAGTAAGGATCCTACGCACAGTTTTATAAATGAGGGCCCTGGAGCCCTAAATAGATCAATTATGTGAAATACTGTATCGTCCCCTCATTTAGGCCTAACTGGGCTCAGAGGTCAGATGAGTTGTCCACCACTGACCGGGACATAACAGATGCAGTAAAAAGGCCCAACACATTATAAAAGCAGCACGACTAAAACCCAGATTTGCCTCAGAAGATTTTACAATCCATCCAACATATGGCCTCCTTTGTCCCTTTGCCACCTGAGAACTATTGCCAAGGCCAAAGCCTACCTGCCCCAGAGTGACCTGGAGAGAGTCATCCATGCTTTTATAACTTCACAACTGGACTACTGCAACGCCCTATACACCGGCATCGACCAATCACAACTCCGCCGCCTGCAGTTAGTTCAAAATTCAGCCGCCCGACTCCTCACCCGTACAAAGAAGCGAGATCACATCACCCCGGTCCTTGCATCACTCCACTGGCTCCCCATCCGCTACCGCATTGACTTCAAACTTCTCCTGACTGTTTACAAATCCCTTCATGGTCTGGCCCCCACCTACCTGTCTGATGTTCTCCACCGCCACATCCCATCGAGAGCACTCCGGTCAGCCGACAAACTGTTGTTGGAAGTGCCCAGGTCCAGGCTAAAAACCAGGGGGGACAGAGCCTTCGCAGTGGCAGCCCCCAGACTCTGGAACTCCCTCCCCCTACACATCCGGTCAGCCCAGTCTTTAAATATTTTTAAACCCCAGTTAAAGACCCACCTTTTCTCCCTTGCCTTCGATTAGTGTCTTTTATTTTGTCTAACTCAGTCGTTGTCTTTTAACCCTTTTCTTTTCTTTTTCTTTTTAAGTGCATTTAGCACTTAAACACAAGCACTTTCTGTGAAGCACTTTGGTTGCGGCTCAGCTGCTTGTATATGTGCTATATAAATAAAATTTGATTGATTGATTTGTCAGGGAGACACTGAGGAGGATGCTCTACCAGGATGCACACAAGGTTCACATTGACATTAACATTCAGGGAATTTAGCAGATGCTTTCATCCAAAGCGACTTACAATAAGTACATTTGTGGGAAGAAAGTGCAACAGTATATCGCTGTCAGTACAGTAAGGATGGGAAAGTGTCATGTAAAGAATAAGCAACAAAATAATTACAACATGGTGAGAGAAATGATACATGGAATCAGAGAGACCGGTAGAAAAAGAATACTTATAAGGAGGTGCAGGGCAGAGGCAGGTTAAACAGGCTTTTATTCTTAATTAAAAAAAAAAAAGGATCAACAAAAGATCACTCCACAGGGAGGAAAAACAAGGCTAATGGCAACAAACTTAAACTACAAACAAAGAACGCAAAAAATACCAACTTGGCAGGGTTTCTGACAAGGCTATGGACCATGGCTGGAGGATCTTGACGAGAGACGAGGGTCCCAGCAGTCCCAACATCCCCCGCCAGGCCTTAAGTCCTGACCCCTCGGGGACTTATGGCCTGATGTTAAGAATATGAATGGGATAACACATTACCTTGATGACACAAAAATGTTGATCTACAATTAGGGTTGGGCGGTATGACGGTATTATACCATGTGACGGTATAAAAGTGTCTACCGGTAGAGATTTTGCAATACCGTTTATACCGGAGAAAGTGCAGATGTCTGCGGCGTCGCTCTGAGTCACTGTAATTACACCGCCTCGACACACGGGGCACTGCAGGCATTGCAGCAGACTGCTTGCGTGGTTGCATGAGCACGACGAAGAAGAAACAGCTTTACCTGAGTAATAACAATCATGGCGGAGGCGGAGAGTGAACGTCACGAGAAAACGGAGGCAGCGCGACCAACCCATGACGAAGAGGAGGAACTCGTTCCGAAAAAGGGCGCTACGTCTGTTGTGTGGAACTTTTTCGGATTTAGAAAATCCGACAACGAACAAAAAGCGATACTCTGCAAAGAGTGTCGCGCGACTGTTGCTGCTGAAGGTGGAAACACCAGTAACCTCTTCCACCACTTAAAGTTAAAACATGTGAAGCAGTATTATGAGTCTTTCGCCAAAGGTCTTTATCTTTATGACAATAAATCACATCGATGGAGGGAGATAACGGAGGCCATCACGACGCATACTTTTTCTCATTTGTTATTTTTATTTCTTATTAAGATGGAGCTCTGTGTTTACATTTGCACAGACACTATAGCTTAAGTTAAAGCTGGAGTTCAAATGTTTACCAGACATTTGCACATTCTTTGTGGCTTATTATTTATTATATTATTATACTTTCTTTAAAATAATGTTATGCTGCTGTGAGAAAATTAAAATAAAAGAGGAAAATGATCAAATGCAACAATATGGTTATTTTTAAGCCATTAATTGAATTTACAGGGGGAAAAACCATACCGTGATATATACCGTTACCGTGATATGAAATTATTCATACCGTGATATAAGATTTTGCTCATACCACCCAACCCTATCTACAATTGTGGGTTTTTATTTCAGATGTGCCTGATGATTAATGAACCTGGGTGTAATTCATTTCTCTCATTTCAAGAGTATAATGTTCCATATTAAATCCATCCATCCATCGTCTACCGCTTATCCTATATTCAGGGTTGCGGGGGGCTGGAGCCGATCCCAGCTGTCATTGGGCAAAGGCAGGGTATACCCTGGACAAGTAACCAGTCTATCACAGGGAGACATGTAGAGACAGACAGGTAACCAGTCTATCACAGGGCCAACATGTAAAGACAGACAGGTAACCAGTCGATCAGAGTTCTATCACAGGGCCAACATGTAAAGACAGACAGGTAGCCAGTCTATCACAGGGTTGACATGAAGAGACAGACAGATAACCAGTCTATCACAGGGCCAACATGTAGAGACAGACAGGTAACCATTCTATCATAGGGCTGACATGTAGAGACAGACAGGTAACCAGTCTATCACAGGGCCAACATGTAGGGACAGACTGGTAACCAGTCCATCACAGGGCCAACATGTAGAGACAGACAGGTAACCAGTCTATCACAGGGCCAACATGTAGAGACAGACAGGTAACCAGTCTATCACAGGGCCAAACATGTAGGGACAGACCGGTAACCAGTCTATCACAGGGCTGACATGTAGAGACAGATAGGTAACCAGTCTATCACAGGGCTGACATGTAGAGACAGACAGGTAACCAGTCTATCACAGGGAGACACGTAGAGACAGACAGGTAACCAGTCTATCACAGGGTTGACATGTAGAGACAGACAGGTAACCAGTCTATCATAGGGCTGACATGTAGAGACAGACAGGTAACCAGTCTATCACAGGGCTGACATGTAGAGACAGACAGGTAACCAGTCGATCAGAGTTCTATCACAGGGCCAACATGTAAAGACAGACAGGTAACCAGTCTATCACAGGGCCAACATGAAGAGACAGACAGGTAACCAGTCTATCACAGGGTTGACATGAAGAGACAGACAGATAACCAGTCTATCACAGGGCCAACATGTAGAGACAGACAGGTAACCATTCTATCATAGGGCTGACATGTAGAGACGGACAGGTAACCAGTCTATCACAGGGCTGACATGTAGAGACAGACAGGTAACCAGTCTATCACAGGGCCAACATGTAGAGACGGACAGGTAACCAGTCTATCACAGGGCTGACATGTAGAGACAGAAAGGTAACCAGTCTATTACAGGGCCAACATGTAGAGACAGACAGGTCCATCCCGCATCCAGAGAACCCGGAGAGAACCCACGCTAACATGGGGAGAACATGCAAACTCCGCACAGAAGGAACCCGAACCCACTGATAACAAAGTAAACTTCATAATTAAAGGTCAACTTTACAGCTCAGTGTTAAAATCATCTAGCATGGTAGGTAGCAACCTATCAATCACAAGGTAGCCCCGCCCTAAAGCATCCCCTGCTTTCTGGTCTGTTGGACTAAATGGTTCATAATTGACTAAATGAACATCATGCTGGATTGAAGAAGCAAGTAGCAATTAAGACCATAAACTAATGGTTACAATGTTTACTGAGATAATACATCAAGAGAGAAGTAGGACCATTTTCTCATAGAAGATGCATCCTGACTGGGGATAAAGGTAGTTTAATATAAAAAAAACCTTGCAAGGTTCAATTTCCTGAATGCATTATATCCCTGTTACCCACACTTTTATTGTGAAGTTCAGTGTCCGAATGGGAGGTGGCATCACAGGTGAGCATAGGGCGTGGCTTAGAGAACAATGGGTAGAAAATGTTTGTTTAAGAGGGCGTTTTTTGGGGGGTATTCTGTGGGGGTAGTGAGAGGAGCTGAGGAGGATTTTTGCCTGGGAACCAAAGGACTGAAGCTCTTTTTATGGTGTTTCCTTCACTATGGATCTGTGGAGAAGATAACCAGTGTGGGGACCATAACGATTGAGCTGATGCCTGGAGAGTGCGCTCCAGGCATTTTTCCTAATCTCGAAGCTACGCCTGGTGAGTCTGGTTCCTCTGGGACTGGTTTTTTCCCCCCTTTTTTGGGGGGTTGCAATGCATTGCTGAACTTTGTATTTTGTTTTTCGGTTGGGAAGGAGAACTCTCCATTGTTGGTTTTTCATTGGACATTTTCCCGTTGGATTAAGTGGACTTTATGAAAAGGCCCTACTGAAGTAGAATATTTGAGGCTCGAGTAGACATTATGACTTTTGAACATACTTGGGCTTTTTGTTTGAATAAATGCCTGGATTAGTGAACACTGAAAACTTTTGGTGGTTAATGCTGGGAGATTGTAATTATTGGCTTGCGCTTCCGGCTTTCATACAGTGCAGACGCTTTTCCTCTTTGCTCTCAACCCTGCCTGCGATTTTCTGCTATTTTTCGCTATCTGCTTCTCCTCAATAAGAAACAAAGAACAACAGCTCTGGATACTTACAAAACCAGTGGGATTATATTTTCAGGCATTTTTCAATATTTTTTACGACTTCCTCAACGCTACACGAGGAGGCCTACCAATTAAGATAAGCCTGAACCTGTGCTACATTGCTAAAGGTAATTAGCAGAAGATGCCTCCCTTCTCTACAGAAGACCACCATAAACTCCTACAGAAGATTTTACTGTTGGAAACAAAAATTAATCGGTTAGAAGTAAATGTAGAAGTGAATGGACTTTGTGGGAAAAACACCACTCTAGCACTGACTCAAAACAGTGGACAGGAGCATGCTAGAACCCAGCTAAGTAGCAATAATGAAGCTATGAAGAAACGGGAGGACCCTCTACACGGTAATATATCTACCAGCAAAAATCCTCCCTGGAACACACTTGGTGCAAAGCCAAAGAGAAGACCATTTCCCTGCGACAAGGGAGAACGGATAACTGGCAGGACCTAGCGCCCCGATATCTTTGATCTGACCGGCTGGCCTCCGTTACCATCTCCATCCAGGCACAGCACCTCCTCAACCCCACTGCCTTTTAGGACACAGCAGCGGACAGCTGGGAAGAGGAGAGCTACCAAGAAACCTCCCCAGCAAACAACTGTTCAACTAAAGAACAGGTTTTCTCCACGGCTGCAGGACCATGGATCCCCTTCTGATTGCCTGGATAACCCCCCACCACCACGCAGCAGGGTAAGACCTGCTAACTTAAAGCCACAGAGAAAGCTAACGACAGGGCCTGAAAATCTGATTGTGGGTGACTTTTCTGTAAAAGATATGAAAAGCAGTAATAACACCAAAGTACACACCCAACTGTGAAAAATATCATTCTGCACATTGGATTTAATGACATTGAAAAACAACAATCAAGAGAGTTGAGAGAACATTGTAATAAACTCTTTGAAACAGTCAGCTCTGTGAATGCTGAGGTTTTCATCAGTGGCCCTCTGCCCCCGACCAGGAGAGGAGCTGAGACATTCAGTAAACTGTTTTGGCTCAACAAATGGCTCTCAACTGCATCTCTTGCTCACCCAATGCATTTTATTGACAATTTCCGCTTTTTCTGGGACCGCAGGCATCTTTTTAAGACAAACGGACTTTGCCTAAATAAGCTGGGAGCAAAGCTATTCATTACCAACATGTCTTACGACCTACGTCATCCATCTGTCAACACTGCCAAGGACAAGAGACGAGAGGAACCAACAAAGAGGGAAGACAAAACACAGTTTATCAGAAACGTCGAAGGAGGACTGAATGTGGATCCCTCCCCCACTCCCAAGTCCCCATCCAGGTCTTCGTCATTCTCCCTCCCTCTAATAAACCTTTCTCCCCTCTCCTCCCCCTTGGAGTTTCGAGAGCTACCCCCACCTACCCCCTGCCCTTGTCACTCCCCCCTCTTACCTCCTACCCCCACTCCACGCCCTCAACATCCACCTCCAGCAGTTCATTCCAGCACCTTTCCCAATGTTTACTCTCTTAGTAGTCACAACAGGAATGCTCCTGTTGTGACTACTAAGAGAGTAAACATTGGGAAACTTGAACACACAGCTAACCTAAACAATCTCATTCCTGTTCTCTCAAAATCAAAGTCAACCTCAAAGCCTGTCAATAACACCATCAGGATGGGTCTGCTAAATGTTAGGTCTCTTAATAACAAATCATTTTAAGTCAATGATTTTATTACCACTTCTAAACTTGATTTTATGTTTTTAACTGAAACATGGCTAGAACAAAAAACAGTGCAAGCATTCTGATCGAGACAGCACCCCCCAACTATAATTTCATTGATGTTTGTAGATCTGGGAAAAGAGGTGGAGGGGTTGCTGCTATATTTAAAAATACATTTCAGGGGAAACAGATGTCACTTGGTGTTTTTCCATCATTCGAATACCTTTGTGCTGTGTTGAAATGCTCTCCCAGAGTTCTCCTGTTCATTATTTACAGGCCACCTAAATATTCGTCAAATTTTTTCGATGATTTTACTGAATTATTGTCTAGCATCTCCACTGATTTTGACTGCCTAGTTATAACTGGTGACTTTAATTTTTATATTGATGATTTGAAGGGTGCAAAAGAACTTTGTACTATTCTAGACACATTTGACCTTTCTCAACATGTGAAAGAGGCTACTCATTGTAAGGGACACACCCTGGACCTGATTATCACAAAAGGTCTCCATGTTTCTGATGTTTTTGTGACTGATCCTTCATTGTCTGACCACTTCTGTGTTTTCTTTAATATTGCTTTTATTCCTGACACACAAACAGAATCAAATAAGGTAAAAAAGCGGTACATCAATAAACATGCCAATGTACTCTATAAAAATGCCATCTCCTCGTTACCACCTCTAAACCCATGTCATGCTGATGATCTTGTAAACATCTTTAATTTCAAAATTCTGAATGTCATAGATGTCATTGCCATATGTGGCGGAGTACTAAACTTCATATTCACCATGACATCTATAAAGAGAGCCTCCGGGCATACAATGTAGTCTTAAAAAGTGCGAGAGAAACATTCTTCTCCAATATCATAAACAACAACACTAACTAGGGCGAAAACCCTATTTGCAACTGTTGACAGACTGACCAACCCCCCAACACAAATACCAGCTAAACTCCATTCCACGCAGACATGAAATGAGTTTGCATTCTTTTATACTAATAAAATTGAAGGCATCAGACGCGCCATCAATATCTCAAACAAAAAAGTTGGATCACCACCCTGTTCAGGCAAAAGTAACACAGCAATGATGGCAAGCTTTAATGCCATAGACTCTAAAACTCTAGTGGAAACGGTGACAAATCTAAAATCATCCACCTGCTGCCTTGATGCTTTACCTACCAACTTTTTTAAGAATGTTTTTGACTGCCTATCAACAGACGTATTGCAAATAGTTATTAACTCTATTCAATCAGGCAATTTCCCAAAGGCCTTCAAAACGGCAGTCATTACACCTCTTCTAAAAAAGCGGAGCCTAGATGCCTCTGTAGGGACCTCACCAAAAAGGGCAACACAGAGCGGCCTACTCAGAGGCCAAAAGCCTTCACATGCGGTCAGAACAAAGGAACAAAGGAGATAAAAAAAAACTACAACCTCCATTTTGTTTTAATTCTCACCAAGGTGTGAAATGTGACGTCACACTAACTCTCCTATTGGCTGACAACCAAAGGAACCCCAGGGGGTGCCCGGGATCAGCTGTGGGGTATATAAACCGGCGCTACCTTAAAACTTTCTCTTCCATTGCGACACGACGTTGGACAGGGGGGGGTGAGCTCCTCCACCGCATCACACCGCTGCAACAGGAGGCGAACTTTTAACGTCTGCAGCATTTCCTTTGTCTTAGGCCACAGTCTTTCCCCCAAATTCGCTGGACGAGAGACAGACTGTTTTCCCCCTTTTCTGCGACTCGCCTTTTTCGTTTTATTTTCTTTTTGGATCCTGAGAAGATCGCCACAACCGCGCAACTCTTTGTTTGCCTGCAGAAGAGGAACACAAGCGGTTCCTTTGTTCAAGCTACCAGCAAGGAGGATAACTGCTATGACCCGCTCTTGTCTGAAGTCAGCTGACTAAATCGCCAAGCCGCGCGATTTTATTGTTGCCTGCCGAAGAAGAAACGTAAACTGTTTTCTTCATTCAAGTTGATCAGCGAGAAGGATAACTGCTACGCCCCACTCTCGTCTGGACTCAACCGACTCGTCGCATACCCCGCTGCCGCCGAGGACTCGCAAACCACAGCCCGCCGCTGCCGGCGCGTCAAGAAGCACGCCACCGCACAGGACGGGCTGATACACATCGACACAAGTAAGAGGCTATTGTCTGGGCAGAGACATAAGTTTGATAGTGTACGAACGCCAGTTCATTCACGAGCTTCCGTGTGATGGTAATAGCTTACTGACCCTACTGACCCATTACGCACGCATTCCCTGCTCTCTCTTTGTTCCGACACATGTGCACACACATACGTATCCTATGCCAGCTGTTTCCGTCTCAGGACACTAGGGAAATAGCTCCTCCTGGTGGCTGCGCCCGGCCATCTCTCCCTCTCTCGTTATTCTATCTGACGTCAGCGGCTCCGCCCCTGAACGCTGTGAGGAATAGCTCCACCTGGTGGCTGCGCCCGGCCATCTCTCTCTCTCTCTCTCTCTCTCTCTTTCCTCTCCCCACACATACATACACACACGCACGCACCCCACGTGTGTCTCTTCCTTGTTTAGCTTAGCTTTGTGTGTTAGGTAGTTAGGTAATAAGGCTTTGTTAATTGCAGTGTTATTGATTGTGATCATTATAATAATAATAATAATAATAATACATTTTATTTGTATAGCGCTTTTAAAAGATTCTCAAAGACACTTTACATATAATAAAAAAATCAATACAATTAAAACAAGTACTATTAAAAACAGGCAGGCTACAAGTGCTTCATTAAAAACAAGCAGGCTATTCTTAAGAAATAAGTTGGGTTAAAAAGATATACTTTGAAGTTAAAAATGGTTAAAAAGATGTAATATGCAGTTATAAGAGGGTTTAAAAGCAGGCACATTTAAAAACAAGTTTGTGATGCAATACAAATGAAATGAAATAGTGGATTATTGGGGGTTGAAGGCAATTCTGAAGAGGTGGGTTTTGATGAGTGATTTGAAGGTGGGCTGGTGCCGCAGGCTCGGATGTGTGCAGGTAGTGAGTTCCAGAGGGAGGGGGCAGCAATTCAAGATTCAAGATTCAAGATTCAAGATGGTTTTATTGTCATATGCGCAACAATTACAGAGCAGTCGCTGGCAATGAAATTCTTATGTCTTGGGCTCCTCCAACAGTGCAGTAATAAAATAAAAAGAATAAAAAGAATATATATATATAAATATAAATAAATAAAAAAAAGAATTATAATAATAATAAAGTCTAAATACAAAAACCTAAATACAAAACTAAATAAATGTAAATGTGGAATGTAAAAAGTCGAATGTAGAATGTAACAGACGTTTTTTATCCAGATGTCGACTGGTAAAGTGGCATGTTATATATAAAGTGACATGTTATAAAGTGGCATAGTGTTATAGTGGTGAGCTTAGTAGCTCAGGAGTTCAACAGTCTTATTGCCTGTGGGATGAAGCTGTCCCTGAGTCTGTTGGTGTGAGACCGGATGCTGCGGTAGCGTCTGCCAGACGGGAGCAGCTGAAACAGTTTGTTGCTGGGGTGATGAGGGTCTTTAATAATCCGGTTAGTCTTCTTCCTGCAGCGCTGAGTGTAGAGGGCCTCCATGGATGGCAGCTCCGTCCTGGTAATGTGCTGGGCAGCTTTCACCACCCTCTGTAATGTCTTACGGTTGAGGGCGGAGCAGCTGCCGTACCAGGTGGTGATGCAGCCAGTCAGGATACTCTCTATGGTGCACCTGTAGAAGTTGCAGAGTATCCTGGAGTCCATGTTGAACCTCCGCAGCCTGCGGAGGAAGAAGAGCCGCTGTCTTGCCGTCTTTGTGATGGCGTTGGTGTGGTGAGTCCAGGTCAGGTCCTCGCAGATGTGGACTCCGAGGAACTTGAAGCTGCTGACTCTCTCTACTGCCGTCCCGTTGATGGTGATGGGGGCGTGCCCGGCTCCCTGCCGCTTCCTGTAATCCACAATCAGCTCCTTAGTTTTGCTGAGGTTGAGCTGGAGGTTGTTGTCCTGGCACCAAGATGTCAGGGCTCTCACCTCCTCTCTGTACGCCGTCTCGTCACCGTCGGTGATCAGGCCGATGACGGTCGTGTCGTCAGCAAACTTAATGATGGTGTTGGAGCTGTGTGTGGCCACGCAGTCATGTGTGAACAGGGAGTAGAGGAGAGGGCTGAGAAGGCTCTGTCGCCCCAGGTACGGTGCTTGGTCCTGGCAGGTGGGGAGAGGAGGTTTGTGTCGGAGGAGCGAAGGGGGGAGAGTGATGGTGGAGCAGGTCGGTGACGTAGGAAGGGGCCTGGTTGTGGAGGGCTTTGTGGGTGAGGAGGAGTACTTTGAATTCAATGCGTTGGGGAACAGGGAGCCAGTGGATTTTGCAGAACAGGGGTGATGTGGTCACAGGAGCGGTGGTGGGTGAGGAGGCGGGCAGCAGAGTTTTGGATGTATTGCAGTTTGTTAAGGATTTTGGCAGGTGAACCGTAGAGGATGCTATTGCAGTAGTCTATTCTGGATGTGATGAATGCATGAATCAAAGTTTCGACAGCAGAGAAGGTGAGCGATGGGCGGAGACGGGCAATGTTCTTGAGGTGAAAAAAGGCAGTCCTGGTGGTGTGATTGATGTGTTGTTGAAATGTTAGGTTGCTGTCGAAAATGACTCCAAGGTTGCGCAGGTGTAGGGACGGGGACAGAGTGGAGTTGTCGACGGAGAGAGTGAAGTTGTGGATGTTTTTGATGAGGGATTTGGGGCCGATGATTATCATGTCTGTTTTGTCACAGTTGAGTTGAAGGAAGTTGTTTTGCATCCAGGTTTTTAATTCAGTGAGGCAGGTGGTCAGAGTGGAGCAGGTGGGTGTGGTGATGGATTTGGTGGAGATGTAGATCTGGACGTCGTCAGCGTAGCAGTGGAAGTGGAGACCATGTTTGCGAATAATGTTGCCGAGGGGGAGGATGTAGAGGATGAAGAGAAGAGGACCAAGCACCAAACCTTGGGGGAAGCCTTGGGACAGAGGAGCAATGGAGGAAGTGCAGTTATTAATGTTGATGAATTGTTGTCTGTTGGTGAGGTAGGAGCGGAGCCAGGAGAGTGCATTGCCAGTCATGTTGTAGTAGTTTTCCAGACGGGAGAGGAGAATGGAGTGGTTGATGGTGTCGAAGGCTGCAGTGAGGTCAAGCATGATGAGGATGGTGAAGTGGCCGGAGTCAGAGGAGAGGAGGAGGTCGTTGGTGACTTTTAGGAGGGCTGTTTCGGTGCTGTGTTGTGGGCGGAATCCAGATTGAAATGGTTCATACAGGTGATTAGAGGAGAGGTGGGTTTTGAGTTGAGCAGCGACGACACGTTCCAGAATTTTTGACGGAAAGGGAAGATTGGAGATGGGCCGGAAGTTGGACATGATGTCGGGCTGAGACCTGGTTTCTTGAGGATGGGGGTGACAGCAGCAAGTTTGAGGGGAGTGAGGACAGAGCCAGAGATGAGGGAGGAATTTATGATTTTGACGAGGAGTGGGGTGACGGATGGAAGACAGGTTTTGATGAGAGCTGATGGGATGGGATCTAGGGTGCAGGTGGAGGTTTTCATGCCGTTAGTGAGTTGAGGTAGGTCCATGGGAGACAGCAGGGAGAACTGTGACAGGCACTGAGAGTGTGAAGGGGTGGGATCCAGTGGTGGGGTTAAGGGAGACGGTGAGGTGGTCAGGTTGCTGTAGATGTTGTTGATTTTATTTTGGAAAAATGACAGGAAGGAGTTGCATGTGTCCACTGTGAAAGCCGAAGAGATGTTATCGGGGGGGTTGAGAAGTTTGTTGATCGTGGAAAAAAGAGTCTTGGGGTTGTTGGAGCCAGAGTGTATGAGGTGTGAGTGGTAAGTGGACCGGGCTGTGTTGAGAGCAGTTTTGTATATATGGAGAAAGTATGTGTAAGCGTGGAGGTGAACTGTTAGGCCGGTTTTATTGTAGAGTCTTTCCAGTTGTCGTTTGCGGGATTTCATTTGATGGAGTTCAGGGGTGTACCAGGGAGCTGAGTGGGTGAAGGTGACTGTTTTGGTTTTAGTGGGAGCCAGTAGATTGAGACAGGAGGAAAGAGTGTTGTTGTAGTAGTCCACAAGGTCGTTGGGATCATCAGACAGGGGGGGAGGAGAGATGGACATTGTCTCTTTACTGCGCAGTTCATCAGAGAGCCTTTTGATGTCATTCTTCAGGTCAGTGATTTTTTTATTTGCTGTTGCGAGATCATCTCCTTGACTTGGCATAGTTTGTAAAGTATTTAAGTATTTAAGCAGAGCTGGTGGTGTCTGGCTGCCGGTAGAGCCTGGGCCAGGTGGAGACTGGCTGCCGGTGGGGCCTGGGCCGGGTGGTGGCTGGCTGCCGGTGGGGCCTGGTGGTGTCTGGCTGCTGGTAGAGCCTGGGCCAGGTAGAGCCTGGGCCAGGTGGAGACTGGCTGCCGGTGGGGCCTGGTGGTGTCTGGCTGCCGGTAGAGCCTGGGCCAGGTGGAGGCTGGCTGCCGGTGGGGCCTGGGCCGGGTGGTGGCTGGCTGCCGGTGGGGCCTGGTGGTGTCTGGCTGCCGGTAGAGCCTGGGCCAGGTGGAGGCTGGCTGCCGGTGGGGCCTGGGCCAGGTGGAGACTGGCTGCCGGTGGGGCCTGGTGGTGTCTGGCTGCTGGTAGAGCCTGGGCCAGGTAGAGCCTGGGCCAGGTGGAGACTGGCTGCCGGTGGGGCCTGGTGGTGTCTGGCTGCCGGTAGAGCCTGGGCCAGGTGGAGGCTGGCTGCCGGTGGGGCCTGGGCCGGGTGGTGGCTGGCTGCCGGTGGGGCCTGGTGGTGTCTGACTGCCGGTAGAGCCTGGGCCAGGTGGAGGCTGGCTGCCGGTGGGGCCTGGGCCGGGTGGAGGCTGGCTGCCAGCAGGGTCTGGGCCGGGTGGAGGCTGGCTGCCAGCAGGGTCTGGGCCGGTTGGAGGCTGGCTGCCAGCAGGGTCTGGGCCGGTTGGAGGCTGGCTGCCGGTGGGGCCTTCAGAGATGTGAATCCGTGATCCGCAGGGCCTGGGCCGGGTGGTGGCTGGCTGCCGGTGGGGCCTGGTGGTGTCTGGCTGCCGGTAGAGCCTGGGCCAGGTGGAGGCTGGCTGCCGGTGGGGCCTGGGCCAGGTGGAGACTGGCTGCCGGTGGGGCCTGGTGGTGTCTGGCTGCTGGTAGAGCCTGGGCCAGGTAGAGCCTGGGCCAGGTGGAGACTGGCTGCCGGTGGGGCCTGGTGGTGTCTGGCTGCCGGTAGAGCCTGGGCCAGGTGGAGGCTGGCTGCCGGTGGGGCCTGGGCCGGGTGGAGGCTGGCTGCCGGTGGGGCCTGGGCCAGGTGGAGACTGGCTGCCGGTGGGGCCTGGTGGTGTCTGGCTGCTGGTAGAGCCTGGGCCAGGTAGAGCCTGGGCCAGGTGGAGACTGGCTGCCGGTGGGGCCTGGTGGTGTCTGGCTGCCGGTAGAGCCTGGGCCAGGTGGAGGCTGGCTGCCGGTGGGGCCTGGGCCGGGTGGTGGCTGGCTGCCGGTGGGGCCTGGTGGTGTCTGACTGCCGGTAGAGCCTGGGCCAGGTGGAGGCTGGCTGCCGGTGGGGCCTGGGCCGGGTGGAGGCTGGCTGCCAGCAGGGTCTGGGCCGGGTGGAGGCTGGCTGCCAGCAGGGTCTGGGCCGGTTGGAGGCTGGCTGCCAGCAGGGTCTGGGCCGGTTGGAGGCTGGCTGCCGGTGGGGCCTTCAGAGATGTGAATCCGTGATCCGCAGGGTCTGGGCCGGTTGGAGGCTGGCTGCCAGCAGGGTCTGGGCCAGGTGGAGGCTGGCTGCCGGTGGGGCCTGGGCCGGGTGGAGGCTGGCTGCCAGCAGGGTCTGGGCCGGGTGGAGGCTGGCTGCCAGCAGGGTCTGGGCCGGTTGGAGGCTGGCTGCCAGCAGGGTCTGGGCCGGTTGGAGGCTGGCTGCCGGTGGGGCCTTCAGAGATGTGAATCCGTGATCCGCTAAACTCCGTGAGAGCTGTGGTGCGGAGCTGTGGTGCGGAAATATAATTACTTTTACTTGAGCACAAACGTGTACTCATTCCTCCTCAGTTTATATGGTATTATTAAATTTAGTTCCTACTTGCTAACCCAAATATGGTGGAAAAACACAGACCTGGATCTGACGAACCCAAGCGGCAGAACGTGGTAGCAGCACTGTGGTAGTGATTATTACTGATTTTAATAAATCTTATTATATTATAACTAACAGTCTCTTGTGCTTGTTGTGTATATGTCACTGAATAACAGCAGGTTGTGAAGGCTAGTGCTCGAATTTCACGCCTTTTTAATTGTTTGATTGTTTTATAGTTCTATGCCAATGATCACGACGATTGGCATGTGAGTATAAAACCCCCATTAAATTGAGACTGAGTACAGTTTTTCTTGTGCACTGTGGAGTGGGCAAGACTGTTTTTAATGCCTGTCTAGCTAAGAACCATTGACTTGCGCTAGCCATAGCACAAGCGAACTCGGCAACTAGAAGAACTGAATGAAATTTCTTGAAAACGTCTCCAGACGTCTCGAACACACCGGCTCACTTGGAAAATAGGTCTTATGTCCAAAATTCTGAACTATCCCTTTAATATCGATAATCATATTGACATTAATAATTATCTGTTGATAACCAAATCTGCTCCTGCTACATCCCCAACAGTAGGAACTACGTAATTATTTGAATGCAAGAAATACATTTAGGAAGTAGACAACTTAATTTTGCCAGTAAAGTCAACATAATTTTACAAGAAAAGTTAAATTGACCTTAGTTGATAAATGAAGTTGACTTTACTTGATAAATTAAGTTGACTTTACTTACAAATGTATTTTTACATTCAACAATGTATGTTGTTCATACAAAGACTAGTCTTACTTTGTCTACATAATAATCTGATGCAAAAAGTTGCCTTGATTTTTTTAAGTAGATCAAGCAGGTTATTTTTTATCAGTGTTGTGTATGAAATGTGCTATATAAATAAAGTTGCCTTGCCTTAAAAGCAGAGTTACCTAATTTGTTTACTTAACTAAAGGTTGTAAGAATTATATTTACAGTATCTCACAAACTAAATAATAAATAAAAGTAATAATTAACCTTCAAGATTGAGGGGATTGTTATAAAGTTATTGATGTCTCCAAACCTGGTCCTCATTTTCAGCCCTTTCACCCCACTCCTTCAAATGAGCGATTCTGATGGGGTCAGGGCCGTGGCCAGCTATGAGGTCACCGAGGTCCGGACCTCGGTAAAAATATCGGAGAAAAAAAAAAAGTGGGCCCCGAACAGCATATTAACACACCGCCACCGGACAGCTTTTATTTTGAAACCACAGGAAGTTATCTATCGGCGGAAGTCGCGGGAAATTTACAGAAGAGATGACCACAGACTGCGAGTTGACAGGTGAGTGACAGCTTTTAAATATTATGCTACAAGCAGAACAAGTTAAACCAATGATCGATGCGATCCAACAGTGTAAACTTGCAGTATTGATCCACTATTTTCGGTCTTAGTCGACACAGTAGGCTAAGTAGCCGAACGTATGAGGAGCGTTCGGATGGAGTCCGGCAGACAGCAGTCAGACCGGGTGACATTCAAGTAGACGAGAGAGCGACGGTAAAACTTGGGGGAGGTCGGCAAAATATATTGTGGACGGTCACGGGAACGCTAAACGTCCGACTCCCGAGATAAAATATTTTGCCGGCTGCCCTGGCGGTAGGCTATCTCACCGCGAGTTGGTAACCATGGCAATAGAGGCTCATAGCGTGTGTATGTGTGTGTGTGTAAACAATAAGATAATAAGTGATCATGATGAGAACAGTCTCTCTCTCATAGGCCATAGGCTTATAATGTAAGGCCTATGTATATCATCAATAAGGTCTAATCAACCTCTTTTGATTTCCCCCTACGGAAGAAAAAAAACAAATCAGTGACTGTCTGAAGAGTGAAAAATGTCAAAAAGAAAATTTGGATTCATTTGTTCAAAAGAAAAACAGGCCGTGTGAAAATGAGGACAGAGAAGGGGAGAATTAGCAGAGGAAACAGGAGGATAGAAAGAAGTGCGGAGCTTCTGCAAAGAGTGGAGAAGAGACAGGACAGAGCAAAGAACTATGTGGAAAGACAGGAGAGATGAGAGATAGTGGAGAGAGGAGAGGAGAAGAGATAGGGCAGAGTGGAAAACCAAGTGGAATGGATGAACAGAGAGAATGGAGTGGAGAATCAGGAGGACCTGGGGCCTCATGTATCAATGTTGCGTACGCACAAAAACATGGCGTACGTAATTTTCCACACCAACGTTCAGATGTATCAAAAGTGAAATGAGCGTGGAAATGTGCGGTGTCCCACGGCAGCTTCATGGCTTCTACAGCTATTGTTCCTTTGGCGACACTCTGAGGTGATGCTGGGAAACTGTTAATTATGTGAAAACAATTAGTCCTCAGAGTAATGTGCACATCAGAGACACATTAATGGACAATTAACACACACGTGTTTGCAATCATATGGATGGATATAAAAGCATGCGCAAAGTGATGAAAAAATGGCATTAACAATGGCAGCCTTGGCCTTGTTAGAAGACATCGCAAAAGGTAACATCAGACGTGAGAGGGTGTTTAGAAAACGGGAGGATATGTTAGCAAATGACGACAACTGGCTCATGAGTCGTTTAAGGTTGCCGAGGCCAGTGTTACTGGAGCTGTGCGCAGAGCTGCGGCCGGCCCTAGAAAAAAACACAGCCAGGAGCCAGGGGTTGTCCGTGCCCACACAGGTGCTGACCACTCTGGGGTTTCTGGCAACAGGAGCCTTCCAGAGGGAACTGGCCGACCAGTCAGGAGTGTGCCAGTCCACTCTGAGCCGAGCCATGCCAGCTGTGTGGGACGGAATCAGAATGTCATCCAGGTACATCAAATTCCCATACAATGCTGTTGAACAGGCCAACATTAAAGCGCAATTTGCAGCAAGAGCCGGTTTCCCTAATGTAATCGGAGCTATTGACTGCACACATGTTGCTATAAAAGCGCCATCACAGGATGAATTTGTTTTTGTCAACAGGAAACATTTTCATTCAATAAATGTTCAAATAATATGTGATGCACAAATGCAGCTCACCAACATCGTGGCAAGGTGGCCTGGTTCAACGCATGACTCGTTCATTCTTACTAATAGCATGGTTGGTAACAGGCTGGAGGCTGGCACGGTGCGCGATGGGTGGTTTCTCGGTGAGTAAATGTATCCGTTTAATTGCGCCCCGAATGTAAACCAGCACGATGCCCATTTGGGCACGTGCATTCAAATATATTGACATATTCAAATATGTCAAATATGTGCCCTTTATTGTCTCCTTGTGTTCAGTATTTGTGTCGATAAACGTCTGCGTAAAGTTGGAAATGTCACACTGCAGTAGCCACGGCGCACTTCTGCGGTCATTAATATATATGATAATATAATATATAATATATTAATATCCTCCTGTCCCCCGTCCGTTGCGGTCACGCTTCGGCGGTGGGCCGAAATCCTCCGCTTCACCTCCACTTTCACGTCGGACCATTTCTTTTTTATTTCAGGGAGTGTGCGCTGCTCCGACCCCACAGCGTTCACTGCCTCACACACACGCTCCCACTCACATTTCTTTTTTTTTGTGTTTATGCCTGATGAGAGGCTACCAAATAATACTGGTCTTCGAGTCTCGACTTCGTTTACGAGCGTTTCGAGCTCAGACTCGGTGAAGTTGCGCTTCTTCCCTTTTTCATTTTGTAGATCTGATGGTGCAGAGAGGGGAATCCCCGGTGCAGGCCCTATTTAAATTAATTAGCATATTTAAATGGAGGCGTGGACAGGGAGGAGTTTAGTACTTCCACATGTGCGCTTAATTCCACGTTGATTGGGATGTACAAAGGAAAAGTGCTTGGATCCATGCGTACGCACACTTTGATACATCTGATTTTTTTTGTGCGTAGGACAGTTTCTGGATTCTAGCGTACGCAATGTTTCAGTAGGAAATCCACGCAATTCTTAGTACATGAGGCCCCTGGGCCCTCATTTATAAAGCTTGCGTACGCACAAAACGGGGCTGGAAACGTGCGTACGCCACTTTCCACGCAAATGTTGTGATCTATAAAAACCAAACTTGACGGGAAAGTGTGCGTACCCGTAAGCAAACTCTGAGGCATGCGTACCGCTACGCACATTCTGGAGACTGGAGGGGAATCAGCAGTAAACGTGAGAAGAACTGAGAAATGACTCGCACACATTTAATTACACTCCATATCATACGTTAGATCTGCGTTATCATGATGAACTCCAGCAATGTTTTTGACGCTTTTAATGAGTGATAGTTTTTTTCATATTAACACCTTCTTTTAAAATCTGACTTGTATCTTAAATCAAAATCATTTTGAAATATTGAATCAGCGCTGTCACCGCAGGAGGAGGAGACGGCCCAATTGCATGTAATACCTTCCATTAGATCACTGTAGAACACAGCGGGAATAACTAAATATTCTCCTTATTTATGTGCATATATCATCAACACACATACATACAGCCATTAAGCCATTGTATAATTGTTACACTTAACCTCGTTTTTAAACCACCAGAGCGCAGAGGAAATGCGCTATAATGAGTGGCACGCTGGTGCGCGCTCAGTCGTGGAGCGTGGAGAGCGCAACTTTACCAAACTTCAGGAGGCAGACTCTACCACTCGGCAAAGGTGGTAGAGTCCCCAGCATGATGAGCCACGGCCCCCTGCCCGACTGGAGGGGTATCAACAGGGCGCAAGAATCCGTGAGGATGTTATGCTGCGTTTGTAAGATAAGGAAGACAACAATCAATGTTCATTGTAAACGTATTATTTTATTAATCACAGTGCGCGTTTGCCGTAGCTCATCTGCAACGTTGTTGATGGCGGTGATTGTGTCTCGCTGAAGTTGCAGGACGGCATCAGTGAGCACCCGACCGCTTGATGTGCCATGCGCCCGGGGTGCACTGCTGCTTTGCGCCGGACCCGGACGCTGTGCCGAGGGCCCGTCGCCCTCCTCACATCACCCTCCTCACGTCACCCTCCTCTACGCCACACGCTGCAGACTCTGGAAGGACAAAAACTATTTAACGTTTTGTTAAAACTATTTAACGTTTTGTTTTATATACAATAAAAGTTTAAAATCTGTTCACCCTTATCCCTCTGGTCTCAGTCGCGTCTGTTTCTCCCTCCTTTTCGGACACAATCCCCGTCAAAGTCACATCAAAATCAAACCTCTTCAAATACTCTAGCAATACATTAAATCCATGTTAGGAGCGGAAAGATGTCA
This sequence comes from Eutrigla gurnardus, assembly GCF_963514095.1. NCBI lineage: Eukaryota > Metazoa > Chordata > Actinopteri > Perciformes > Triglidae > Eutrigla > Eutrigla gurnardus. Next base: position 891,846 of record NC_139926.1, read on the forward strand.
TTTACCTTCAGATCACCGTCCGCTCCGTCCCACTGACGCCGTGGACAGCAGCAGTAATGTGTTGCCCCTCGCACTGCGTCTTTTTATTCGTGATCCCGCTGCTGTGACCACTATATTAAATTATTGTCCGGGCCTCCACCTCCCCAACAAGTGTCTCTTTCTCCGTTTCTGAAAAGTTACGTTTCTTTGCTTTTTCCTGACCTGTCGCCGTGATTCACCACACGGAAACGATTGCATGCCGGCTCATTAACATAGTAAAATGTGGGCGTGTACAGGGCGGGACTCAGGTACGCACACTTGTAGGTGATCCTGTGATTTATAAAGGGAACATTGCGTACAGCTTGCGTGCGCACAGCTTTATATCAGATTTTTTTTTGGCGCACGCAAACTTTGGCTTTTTGGCGTACGTACACTTTTAGTAAGGATCCTACGCACAGTTTTATAAATGAGGGCCCAGTTCAGTCAGAACAACAGAGGGGACCAGAAACACAGACAGGAGAACAAATAGGACCAGAAACACAGACAGGAGAACAAATGGGACCAGAAACACAGACAGGAGAACAAATAGGACCAGAAACAGACAGGAGAACAAATGGGACCAGAAACACAGACAGGAGAACAAATAGGACCAGAAACACAGACAGGAGAACAAATGGGACCAGAAACAGACAGGAGAACAAATGGGACCAGAAACACAGACAGGAGCACAAATAGGACCAGAAACAGACAGGAGAACAAATGGGACCAGAAACACAGACAGGAGAACAAATAGGACCAGAAACACAGACAACCTTCAACTCCAAAAGGTAATTCATGTTACACAGATTCTCTGTTGCAAAAGTACTCGGGGTGATCATTTTAACTTATGTTTGTGTATTTTATGTCATTTCAGAGGACCAATGCAGAGAGAGGAGCATGTGGAGACTGACTGACACACACACACACACACACACACACACACACACACACACACACACACACACACACACACACACACACTGCTAGCACAATAAAAACATTTTCTTTTTGCCAACAAGTGTATCAGTGTACTTATTTTTGTAGGTGACATTTTGGTATGGTTTGTGCAAAAACTGGTAAAAGGGATGTCTTTCCTGGGACGGACCTCACTAATTTTGAAATCCTGGCTACGGCCCTGGATGGGGTGTAGCCTTATGCTAATTAGATGACCCCTGACCCCACTCCTCCTGAGGAAGTGGTTGTGTCCGGTAGTGTACCGTGGGCCTTCGGTAAAAAAAAAAAAACACACACACACAAACAGCCACATACAAAATACACTATCATGCACTAGGTAACACCAATGAGACAGTTGATCTTTAACAACCACAGCACACAGGCACACCACTGTGCATTATAACAGCTTTAGGCTACTGTAGCATCACTACCATATATTCTGTCACTCAGCAACTGGATTTCACATGCCACCACATGACACAAAACAAGTCCCTGGGTGTTCGCGCAACTTTCGGATTCAATAAAGCGACAATATTACTCAGCATCGTATTCTGATAGCAGAGACAGTAATTCCAATTAATTACCTCGATTCAGGGACTCTTTCCCCTCGTCATGTCCCCTGAAAGACAATTCTTGCTGTCCCAAATATATGACACAATCGATGAGGTGCTTCAGAATGTCCCGGTTCTTTTTCACCCTCTCATCGTGCAGGCTCGTCTCTCGTCTCCGCTGCTCATCCAGCTGCAAAACGACCCTGGACTCACCAAAGGTCTTCCAATGTACCGCCGGTACAAGGTGGCGCTCGGATGCCTGATGTTTGGTAGCTGCCTTGGTGAAGCTATTCAGGCTGTTAAAACCCGTGCTGTTCCATGCTCCCACACTGGTATTCAAAAGCAAACACGGCCATCAAAATACCTTGTTCCGCTAGGTGCTAGATGTCAGCCAATCATAGCGGTCGTAGTTAGCCTCAGTGAAGTGCCGCACAAAACCTTTCCGGCCTAGGTCAGCCCATCCAGCTAAGGTGTAGGTCTTCCTCTTGAAATTATTTCTGTCTTCTCTCCAAACGAGCGCCTTGAAAATGGCACACGAAGGAGATCGGAAACAGGATCGATAGGTGGTGTGAAAGCAGCGGCCATAGCTTAGTTCACCCACAGTGCTCTGAAAAAACCCGCCAAAGGTTCAGACTGCATTGATGACATCAGCAGGGGCTAGTGCCAGACACATCGCTGGGCCTCTGGGGCGTTCTGTCACTATGCATCAAAATTTGATTGGCTGATGACACACGTCAGTCAAAGAAAGAACCAAATAGAAAATGGCAGCTTCAACGCAAGGCTAGCAATAGGCTTGTTGGAGATGAGCCAGGCCTGCGCAGAATCGATCGCCGGTGATCGCCGCACAATGCATGCTGGGTAGTTTTGTGTACGACTTGATCCCAACTTGCTCTGACGTCGATGTCATGTCCATGACTAACACGCCCTATCAGAATGTTCAGGGGTATTATGGGTAGGGCAGAGGAAGTTGTATTCTATTAAATTTGCGTTCGGTAAGCAACAGATGCGTCTGTGTGTGGTCCATATTATTAAGATTCAATTCTGCAATATCTCCTTAATTCAGAAGTAAAGTTGCGATATAACATTGGCGACGAGAATTAATCTGCGTTAGTTAGCTAGAAATTACAGTTTAGCTAGTTAGTATGGAGAAATCCAGGATTCAGCATTTTGCATGCTCCACTGAGCCAGCCACGCGAGGCTCCAGACGGAAGCGATGGCTAACGTCGTTCGAACTGTATGCTGATGGCAAAGGGCTAATCATAGCCGAGGATTCACCTGACGCTACGAAGCAAAGGAGACCTGCTACTCCATCTTGCTGGACCAGACGTACAGGACATTTTCTCAACCGGACACAGGTGAGGCAACCCAGTACGACAAGGCGGTTGATGCTTTAAATGCATACTTCGTACCGAAAGTGAACACATTTTCAAAAAATGCACCAGAAGCCAGATGAGAAAGTGTAGCAATTTGCTACACGTCTGAGACAAGCTATGAGACACTGTGATTACGGGGGTGATTCTGACAAGGATCAGATAAGGGATGCAATATTAAGCAAAGGAACGTCGGACTATATAAGAAGAAAACTTTTAGAAGAGGGTCGTGGATTGACGCTAGCATCTACACTGGAGATAGCTGCCAGTTGTGAGAGCATCGATGAACAAATGGCGGACATGGCGGGTGCGTCAACTAAACATTCCACGGACACTGTCAAATGGATTACACTAAAAGAAAAAAGGGGAAAGCATGGATATGGGAACACAAAAGGTAAACCGAACAGAGACAATATAAATGATGGAAAGTGCTACAGATGTGGAGATACTGATCATATTGGCCGTGATCCAAAATGCCCCGCACGAGGACAAACATGCCACAAGTGCTAAGGGAAAGATCACTTTGAAAAAGTATGCCGCACTAAATGTTCGTGAGGACTTTGCATTTGCCATTGAAAATAGCCACATGCCAGAGAGACTTAACTTTGGTGTCGGGGGAGTGAATATTAAAATGCTGATAGACTCTGGGGCGACAAGTAATGTTATGGGAGAAAATGCATGGGAGAAATTGAAAACAGAGAACATTAAGTGCCACTCCTATGTTCCTAAGACAGAGAGGAAACTTTACTCGTATTCCTCTAATCAACCATTAACAGTCAAGGGGGTATTCTTGTGTGAGAGGTGTCTATAGGAAAAAAGAAAGAACAAGCTGAGTTCATCATGATCAGGGGAAGTGGTGATCCGCTGCTGGGAAAGGAGACAGCAATGAAACTGGGGGTCCTAAGAATAGGTGCCGACATCGCTGCAGACATTAAACAAGCACTCCAGCAGCAGTACCCAGAAGTGTTCAGTGGAGTCGGGAAACTGAAAACAAGACAGGTCAGTCTACACATTAATCCAGAGGTGAAAACCATTCCATTCCACCTCAGGGGGGCAGTAGAGTCCAGAATTAAAGAATTAGTGGCCTTGAACATCATTGAGCCGGTGGACGGACCCCCCCCGTGGGTAAACCCAGTTGTGATTGTCCTAAAATCCGGGAATGATGTATGAATTTGCTTGGATATGAGGAGGGCCAATGAGGCCTTAGTGAGGCAACGCTTTCCAATCCCTACAGTGGACGAGCTACTTCAAGGCATGAATGGCTCAATCATATTCAGCAAGCTAGACTTAAAATGGGGCTACCATCAACTTGAACTGACTCTTGATTCACGTGACATCACCACATTTGCCGTGTACAGATACAAAAGACTGTTGTTGTTGTTGTGTCATCAGCCAGCAAACAGTATCAGCACGAGATAGCAAACGCAATAGCTGGTATCGAAGGAGTAGAGAACATATCTGATGATATGATCATACACGCACCTGACCAAGAGACTCACAACAGACAGCTGCAAGCAGTCATGGAAAGACTCAGGGACACAGGATTAACACTGAATCCGGAAAAGTACCAATTCAACATGGACAGACTGATTTTCGGAAATCAGGCAAAAAAAAGGCATTGGTCCAACGGAGGAGAGAGTGTGAGCTGTGACAGAAGCACTGGAGACAGAGACCGCCACAGAGGTGCGTAGCTTCCTTGGACTCGTTGGATACAGCAGCCGATTTATCCCACAACTCTGTCAGAGCCACTCAGGCGCTTGACCAGGAAAGACATACCTTTCAATTTTGGGCCAGAGCAAAAACAGGCTTTCAGCGCTCTCAAAGCAGCACTTGCGAAAGCAACCACCCTTGCTTACTTCGACAAAGAGGCACCAACCCAGGTAATAGCTGATGCAGACCTGCCAACCTTGGCAAAATATTTTGAGTACCACTTGTGTCGCGCGGCTTTGGCGAGGAAGACCCCGAGGGTGAGGTGATTTCATTTTCATCGTCTGAAGAGGAGAGTGGAGTTGATGTCACCGGTGATGAGAAGTAGGTCAAACTAATCATGATTTTATAGCCTTTGTTTGTTTACTGCTGTATTGTAAATGTTATAAACTACCTAAACTAACTCGTTTTATATGTATATAACGGTGTATATTTAGGTAGGGTTATGTGTAGAGAAAAGCAGGGCTGAAATAGGATACAGAGATGGGTAAATGTTCAGCGTTTTATTTTTCCCTTTCCTGACCTCTCATACTCATTTCCAAAAGATGATATACTGATTTTCATAGGTTTATTTAGTGTTTTAGCTTTTATTATTGTTATTTTATTATTTATGTATTTATTACTTGTAAGGTTTTCTTTTGTATTCACATGCTGTGTTGTAGGAAACCAGAGAATTACAATTTAGTGCCCACATTTGAATTCACTATTTATCATGTGCATGTGAACACACACACACACACACACACACACACACACACACACACACACACACACACACACACACACACACACACACACACACACACAGAGCTCGCGCTAATGTCAATAGGAAAAAAAACTCTCGGTGCTTATCTCCCCGATATGACATCGTATTTTCAACGTGAAAGTAACGTTATTAACAGTACACATTTGCCAAAAGACACACACGTGCGCACACACACACACACACACACACACACACACACACACACACACCAGTTTACCGTTTTAACCGCCAGCTGCTGCGGGTGGGGGCACGGGGAACGGGGAGAGAGGCGGAGGGAGGCAGAGGACAGGAGAGAGCGGGCCAACGCTGTGGGTTCGGCAGACTCGTTATTCTCCGCTACTGATGATTGGTTGAAACTGCACCACTACACGGCTGCATCGTGTTGTCAGACACGAGTCTTGCACGTGCACATTTCTAACAGCACTCACAGATGTCTGCAACTTTTTGAGTAGTTTAATGAGGCGGAGCGTACCAGCGTATTTTGATGTCAAATTGCGTACCTGCTACGCAAAATGCGTACAGGTTGGCAGGTCTGCTGATGCAAGCCCTGTCGGGCTAGGTGCAGTCTTAGTGCAGACCCAGAAGCGAATTAAGGTCCCTGTGTGCTATGTAAGCCGTAGCCTAACCAAGTGTGAATGGAGATACTCTCAGACAGAGAGAGAGGCACTAGGCCTAGTATGGGCTTGTGAGAGGCTTCACCCATACTTGTACGGGCGACAGTTTGACCTAGTCACAGACCATAAGCCACTGGAAGTAATATATGGTCCCCGCTCAAAACCATGTGCACGAATAGAGCGGTGGGTTCTTCGCCTACAGCCGTACCAGTTCAAAGTAGTACACAGAGCAGGTAAAAGCAATATCGCTGACTCGCTATCAAGACTTCTGCCAAACACAGGGGAACAGGCAAGACATGCACACGGAGCTGAGGAGTACGTACGATTTGTGGCAGTGAACGCAACTCCAAAAGCACTCACCACTCGAGAAGTGGAGGAAGCATCTGCCACGATCAAGAGCTCCAAGAGGTGTGTTAAGCCATAGAGACTGGACATTTTAAAAAGTGCAAACCGTATGCTGTTGTTGCAAATGAGCTGTGCCATATAGGATATCTTGTTCTGAGAGGCACGCGTATAGTGCTACCCCAGGCATTGTGACACGTGCACTGTCACTAGCCCCCGAAGGTCATTTGGGCATAGTGGGCCGGGTGTGGACAGAGCAGCTGAAAGACATTGTAAAGCCTGCCACGGATGCCAAATAGTTGCTAGACCTGACCCACCTGAACCACTGAGACCCACACCGCTATCCGATGGACCCTGGCGGGACGTCGCAGTTGACCTACTGGGACCTCTTCCATTCTTCTATTCTGGTGGGAGTAGACTACTTTAGTCGATATTGAGTATAATGTTATGACCACCACCACAGCAGAGAAAGTTATCAACAGTCTGGAGTCAATCTTCAGCAGACACAGACTGCCAGTCACATGCAAGTCAGACAATGGTCCACAGTTCAGATCTGAACAGTTCAGACTGTTCTGTGAAGAAAATGTCATAACACACAACCACTCCAAAACATGCTCAGGCCAATGGAGAGGTTGAGCGTCAGAACGCATCACTCGTGAAAAGGATCAGGATTGCTCAGTCAGATGGACTGGACTGGAAAAAAGAACTGAGAAAGTATGTGACAGTGCAGGCGCGCAGGTGGCGGAGTGGTTAGAGCGCATGCCATGTACGAACATACATACGCAGCCGACCCCGGTCGAATCCCGGCCAGAGGTCCTTTACTGCATGTCACACCCCCTCTCTCTCCTATGTTTCCGATCTATCCACTGCTAATAAAGGCGTGCCTCAAAAAATCTAAAAAAAAAAAAAAGTATGTGACAGTCTATAGGAGCATCATCAATCCAACAATAGGTAAAAGTTCTGTCAAACTGCTTTTCAACCGAAAAGTAAGAGGAAAGCTGCCTGAACTGATTGTAGTGCACACCGATCAGGAAGTGTGTGATCGTGACACTTAGCAAAAGACAGAGAGAAAGCTGTATGCAGACACTCGCAGAGGCGCACAGTTATCCGAGGTCAGTGTTGGTGACACAGTGCTCTTGAGACAAGACAAAACTGACAAATTCTCCACCACATTCAATGCAACACCACACAAAAACATCAGCAAGTGGAATCGCCAACAGGAGCAAATACCACTTTTGTCAAGAAGTACAAAGAGAATGGACTGAAACAAGGGACATTCCAAGATAAGGGGGAAATGCAGGAAGCCAAGGATGACGCCGGAACCAGCGAGGCATTAGAGGAACACACACACACCACTGACACAGACACACAGAGTCCACAAACCCAAAAGGACATAGATACACAGATACAAACACACATGCCATCCAGGCCGCAAAGGATCAAACGAATACCTAAGGGGTTGTCTGATTTTATTCTTGAATGATTTAAAAAAAAAAAAAAAAAAAGTTTTCACGTTGTTCATGTGGTATAACCTGTATGTGAGATGTGTGTGATTTCTAGCAATAGAAGAAAATATTGCAGTTCATGACATTGGAGGTTACTTAAATGAGAGCAGTACTATGTTCACAGAGTAATGAAGTGGTTTGATAACCTAAGCACATGTTCATTTGTGGAGATGTTATGGAACAGATCTGACTACCCAGTATATGATTTAGTATATGTATATATAAGTATATGATTTAAGAATTCCTGAAATGTGAATTATAATCTAGAGTTTTATTTTCTGTAACTGAAAGTTTGATTCTAAGAAAAGGGGGGATGTCATCAGAATGTATCAGAATGTTCAGGGGTATTATGGGTAGGGCGGAGGAAGTTCTATTCTATTAAATTTGTGTTCGGTAAGCAACAGACGTGTCTGTGTGGTCCATATTATTAAGATTCAATTCTGCAATATCTCCTTAATTCAGAAGTAAAGTTGAGATATAACAGTCATGAGCATGATGGGAAACGCCTGGCTCTCGTCTCATCTAAGAGCTGATTGGCTCTTTGACAACAAACAGCACGTTTAGTAGAAAATGCAAATTTCCTGTGAGTCTAATATTTAACGCTAGATCGTGGGCTGTTAGTCTCATGATGTGCAATAAAAGTTAAATCTGTAAACAAACATCTCATGTGGTTGATAATATTAATAATAATCATAATAACAAAAATAAAATAGGTTATTGATATAGACCTTATCAAAACGAGCAATTACCCTACGGTGTGTTTTAAGAGGCAGACTGTTATGACCCAGGGGTGGGTCTAGGCCTCTGTGGGCGTCTCTGAATGAATGTGTGAATGGATGATGTGTTGCAGGTGTTGTGCCGGATCCAGCCCTGATTGGTCCAGCCAGCGCGAGGGGGACCATATATGGAGGAATATCTGGGCCGCTCGCTCGTCATCCCTCCTCCACTCCCAACCCCGTCGGTTTTGTTCAGTTTATGCATGCAGCAGTAGGGGTGGGCTGCCAGTTGCTTTGTCCTTCGTTTCTCCTGTGTTAATAAGTAAGTAGGGAGGTTAGACTTTGTATTTTGGTTTCCTCTTCTTTTGCAGGTCAGCCTCGGTTCTTCAGTTAGTTGGGTTGTGTTTGTTATTTTGGCCTTGGCTCACCCCGACGCAAATGCTGCTTTATGCTAAATTGTGTATCATATTACTCTTATTATTTTGTAAATAAACTACTGTTTGACATATACACACAAACCCGCGTCCTTGGGGTCTCTGTGGCTTGGGAGATGGTCTTTTCTGATACTATGGGACCTATTGACACCCCAGGGACCAATTTTAGGTTAGAAAACCATGGAAACGTTTATTTTTCATAATAGGGCCCCTTTGTCTTGGCTTCACTTTTCAGAGCCAGAGTTTGCAGGGAATCCTGTTTTTTCAGCATACTGCCTTCAAAACTCTACGCATTGGGTCATAGCAAATAGAATGGTAGTGTGGAAAGCAACAAAGCCATCAGTCATCAGTAACACCTGTGCTTTTCCTATTAGTAAAAATGTGTAAAAGGTGAAGTGGAAACACTCGTCTTGTTCACAAACACGATACTGCTCTGACGCTTCTGTTTCTCCTGTATATCAAAGACATTCTTCAAAACCAGGCATGCTGCATCACTTGTTAAAAATGTTGAAAAATGTGGTGTCATGCACAGGAAGTAACAAGTACAGTGTGAGGAGCAGAATGTGAGGAGGGTGTATGGCATTGAACTATGAACATTCACAGACGACGTGTCGTTCAGCGATGGTGAACAGAAGGCCGTTTAGAGTTCCTGCGACATTTATTTTTTAAAAATCAGCCAGAAATTTGAGCCAAACACAAAAATCCATCTATACAGACCGATGTGGTAAAGCACTTGCTCTCTACGGGCTTCAACAACGAACACATTCAACTCAGGTTCATCAATCAAAGCAACAAACAAAGGAAATGGTTGCTCTCTTCTCAAAGTGTCCGTTCAGGTTGACGTCTCCTTGGCCTTCTTGTTGCACTTTGCCCTCTGAGCCTTGGTCCTCTTCAGCTGCTGCTCCACCAGTCTCTGCTGCTTCTTCTGAAGGTATGCCGTCACATTATCGAAGCTCACTTTGTACAGATGCTCGAAGCGGCTGTCGGTCCTTGTGGAGGCTGTTGTGTCAAAGAACAGCAAAAGGAAAAGTTTGGTGACCACAAAGAATAATTATATATATATATATATATATATATATATATATATATATATATATATATATATATATATATATATACAAATTAGCACTTCCGATGTAGTACAACAAAATAAGAACATTAAATGTGTACTCCTAAACATTAGATCTCTCTCATCTAAAGCAGTATTAGTCAATGATTTAATATCAGATAATCATATTGATTTATTCTGCCTGACTGAAACCTGGCTGCGTGATGAAGACCATGTTTGCTTAAATGAAGCTAGTCCTTCCAGCCATATTAATACTCATATCTCGAGGCAGCAGACGTGGAGGAGAAGTTGCAGCCATTTTTGATTCAAGCCTGTCAATCAATCCGAAACCCAAACCAAAATGACTCATTTGAGAGTCTGATTCTCAGCCTTTCGCACCCAAACTGGAAAACAATGCAGCCAGTTTGTTATTGTGTATCGTGCTCCTGGTCAATATTCTGAATATTCATATCTGAATTCTCTGAGTTTCTATCAAGTTTAGTCCTTAAATCAGATAGTTATTATTGTGGGGGATTTAAATTTTTTTTTTTTTTAACAATTTTTTATTCATTTTTCATGTCAATATATAGCAAAAAATGAAAATCAGTATAATAAAAAAATAAAATAAAATAAGAACATACAGACCATTCAAGTGTATTCCCTGTTGGCAAACAATATACTATTGCCTGTATGTTAAAAAAAAACAAAAACAAACAAAAACAAAATAAATCCAGCATACATATAAAAGAAAAACAACAACAAACAAACAAACAAAACGAAATCAAAGGTGCCATACACGTTCTAACGTCTAAGAGTCAACCCCCCAACCCCCCACCCCAAATCAAACACATTCACACACTCTCACACCCAAGTCCAGATCCCTGCATGTCCACAAGGCCCTCCACACATACTCTTATTTCATCCAAGCTCCCAATCCCCAGCCCAAAGTCCTCCACAGCCATAATCACATATTGGCACCTAATTGACTAAAGACAAAACAAAATAACACAAAACAAAACAAAATATAACTCACAAGAAAATCCTTCCCTCCCTGGTGAGTGATCTGCACCCATTAACCCCCCCTTTCATAGGCAAGATTCGTAACAACTATAATAGCTTCTGACCAAGATTTTAGTGTTTTATCCTTTGCCCCATGAGACCATGCAACAGAAAGCTCTAGTTGTAGAATATCTATCCACCAATGATAGTGTGTGGTGGTTTCCACCGTACTACCAACATTTTCTTAGCAGCTGTTAAGCCAGAAATCCAAACTCTTTTTTCATGTGTTGCCATAGGAAACTGAGAATTATCATTCAGCAAGCAAAGTACAGGACAGCATGGAACCTCCTTATTAAGAATTTTAGATAAGGATTTAGTGACTTGTAACCAAAACAACTGTACTCCAGGGCATTCCCAAAACATATGCGTAAAGGTGCCTAAGCAACCCTGCGTACATAATTGGCAGAAGGGGGATGATTCCAACTTCATTGTATGTCTAAGTTTAGGAGTAAAATATGCTCTGTGAACAATTTTTAGATGTATGGTTTGGTGATTAGGGTTTTTTGAGGCCCGAGTGATATTATTCCATACTGTTTCCCATGATATTTCAGAGTTTATCAGAGCATACATTTTCTGCCAAAATATTTGAGTTGCCATTGGTTTATAAGATGCCTGCAACATTTGGGCATACAATGCTGATACAGTTCCCCTGGTGTTGGTAGTATTGTACAGTTGTTTCGCCAGGTCATGTTTAGGCAGCTCTGAGTTCCATGGAACATCCATAAGTCTTTATGGCCACATGGAGCTGAAAATATAGAAAGCGAGAAAATCGACATAAGTTATACTGTTCCTTCAAATCTTCGAATGTGCGGAGACCGTTAGAATTGAATAATTGTCCAAGTATATGGATCCCATTGTTTGACCATATAGGGTAGGCTGCTGGTCGACCACCTATCAATAAATTATGATTGTAAAATATTGGAGTGTGAAAATGCCATTTATTATTTGTATTGGTGTACTCAGTCATCAGCCTCCAAGTTACCAGAACATTTTCAATAATGGGACCAAAAAGTGTTCTGGCTTGTTTGATAGGAATATCTGTAAAGATTAGATCCTGTAATCTGCATGGATGTATTAGCTTTGCTTCCAAAGAGCGCCAAGATGTGGGATTTGATGGGTCTAACCATGATTTTATAGTACGTAATACAAATGACCAATGATACATTTTTAAATCTGGAAGGCCCCAGCATTGCAAATTTAATCCTTGGTTTTTTTTTATTCCATATAAATTCACTGATCAAACTCTGCAGTCTATCCCAAAATCCCTTTGGGGGGTTCAGAGGAAGCATGGAGCTCAGGAAGTTGATTAAAGGCAATACCATCATTTTTATGGTTGATCCTGCCATCGAATGATATTGGTTTTGCCATCCACTTGCCTAAGTTGGTTCTGATCTTATCTAAACATACAATATAATTATTCTCAACAGTACTCTCCAAATTAGTAAAGATGTCAATTCCTAAATATTTGAATTGATTTACCAACGGCACCTTAAATTGAGATAGATCCTCTCCATTATCTTTTATTGGTAAGAGTGCCGATTTCTGCCAGTTTATCTTATATCCAGAGAGATTGCTAAACTCTCTGAATAAATTAAAGATATGAGGAAGCGACTGTGATAATTCACTGATAAAGAGGAGTACATCATCTGCATAAAGAGATATATGATGAATAGTGGACTTTATCGTAATAGGAATGATATTAGTAGACTGCCGTACTTTTTGGGCTAAGGGCTCCAGTGCTAACACAAATAATAAAGGGGACAATGGACATCCTTGACGTGAGCCTCTATGAATTGAAAAATGTGAGGATCATACATTACCTGACAAAACAATTGCTCCTGGATTCGCATACAGAACTTTAATATAGCCAATGAATGATTCTCCTAGTCCTATTTGCTCTAATAAGGCCCAGAGGTAGTCCCATTCAAGCCTGTCGAACGCCTTCTCGGCATCAAGAGTTAGGATTCCATACGAGGTCAAAAGGTCGGAGCAGTCTTGGGTAAAATGTAAAATATGTAACAGTCTTCTTAAATTATCTGAACTGAATCGGCCTTTCACAAACCCAGTTTGATCACAATGAATTAGTTTTCTTAAGTATTTATTAAGACGGCGTGCCAGTACTTTAGCATATATCTTCATATCTGCATTGATTAGAGTTACTGGCCTGTAACTGGAACACAATATTGGGTCTTTATGTTTTTTAAGCAGAAGTGATATTAGGGCTGTGTTTGTTTGTTTTAAAAAAAGAGCATTTTGCAATTGATGTAGTTATCATTTTCAAAAGCGTAGGGCCCAGTTCAGGCCAAAACTTGATATACACTTCAATGGGAATACCATCTGGTCCTGGAGACTTATCCAAATTCATCTCCTGTATTGTGTCCCATAATACTTTTAAAGATATACTATCTCCTAAGTCCTCTGCGTCTGAACTAGACAGTTTTCCCAAACTAAGGTCACTAAAAAATTGTCTGAACTCATCTGTACTGAATGAGATTTCAGAGATATAAAGATTTTTATAGAAATCTAAGAAAACTGTATTAATTTCCTCTGGAGTAGTGCATATCTTGCCTTCCGAGGCTTGTATTGCAGAAATGCATGCTCGTCTCTCATTAGTGCGAAGGTGCATGGCATGGCATGGCATGGATGTGACGGTCTACTACCATTGAAATAATGATGTTCTCTGGACTTTTGGATGAGAAACGCTGCATCTTTTCTAAGAAGTGCATTAAGTTCATTTTTCACCCGACCGAGCTGACCTGCTCGTATAGCACAGAAGGAATTTTGTTGAGCTTTTTCCAATTTTGTCAAAAATGTCTCTAACTCAGCAGTTTTTTATCGGCGTGAGCGATTTAAAGCTGAAGCAAAAGATGTGACATTGTCTTTCATAAAACCTTTAATGGCTTCCCAAACAAACCTAAAGTCTTCCACTGAATCTCCATTGAGTGAAATAAATTCATATAGCTTTGATTTAAATTGAGCACAAATCATTATTTGAAAGTAACGTAGTATTAAATCTCCAACGAGGCGCTTTTTTCTTAATGGTTGGAAATAAAAATTTAGCATTAACTGCATGATGATCAGATAGAGAAGCCAAAATTATGTCAGATTGTTGTGTTACTGGAATTAATGTATTAGATACAAAAATATAATCTATTCTAGAATATGATTTACGTCTATTGGGAAAAAAAGGTGTACTTTTTAGCTCCTGGATTGGAAAATCGCCACACATCCACCAGATTAAGGTCTAACATGCACTGTTGTAGTCCTTTTGAACAGGATAGCTGGGCATTTGACAGTCAAGGATTTGATTTATCTAACATGGGGTCTATTATAGTATTCATGTCTGCCCCAATGACTAAATAGTAATCTGATGAATTCATTAATAAATTGGATAGTTCTGAATATAATTTTTTTGTCATAATCAGCTGGGGCATAAGCACTGACAAAAATAATTTTCATATTTGACATTATTACTTTTACAAAGGCAATCCTACCTTCATTATCGCCGCCAATAACAGTGATGTTTAAGTCCAGTGAACGTCGAGTAACTCTCAGCACACCTTTTGTTTTATCATCCACAGAGGATGAGGCTACAACTTCATATTTGGGGTTGCTGAAGCTCTTCACTGACTTACTGGTCAGGTGTGACTCTTGAATAAGAGCCACATCCATCTGATTCTTAACGATAACATTTAAACAAGCAGCTCTTTTGGTTACCCCATTTAATCCTTGCACATTCCAAGATAAGATAGATAAACTAGTCATTACTGTCACTAATGAATATCAAATATTCGCCTGTACAAATCTTGCCCGCCCCCCTCTCCCAGTGCAGATCACTCACCCCCCACCTCATTCCCTTAGGTAGATTCACAATGGAGCTCGGCCTTGTAGCTCCTTCAGGCTCTGACTTATAGTTTTTGGATTAAACTGTATTTCCATGTGTCAAGTCAACAATGGTTAAATGGCAACACACACACCTTCCCTTATGCCCCTTCACACATCAATATTGACATGTGACTAAAATCTCACATACACATACCTCAGATGTTAGCATATGGATACTTTTGCATAATGTTTTAACCGCAATATTGGGGGAAAATAATTTCATAAGGATCAACTTCAATCCCATGGATATATTGGCCGACGCGGCTATATTGCATAAGTTTCGACTACTACGGCAACAAATACGCATGTACTTAAGGATGTAATTGGCTCAACCTCCTCCGCTGTTTCTATATTTTCTATATCTTTTTTTTAAATCAGTATAGGCTATGGTAGTATGTTCGACAATGGTTAGAGTGGATGTTATCGGGAAACCGGGCCCAGACCATTACTTGATAACCTTTGACTTATTGCTGCTGGACTTCGCTCCTCTAGGAAAAAGCTACTACTCACGGTGTCAATCAGAGAGAGTTGTAGCTAAGTTTAAGGAAGTAATTCCGCCAGTCTTCAGTTCACTTCCATGTCATAATGACACGGAGGACTTCTATGTTAATCTTAGTCCCTCCCTGATCGATTCTCTTATAGATGAATCTGGAAGCCTACTGCGAACGACTCTCGACTCTGTTGCTCCGCTAAAACAGAAAACTATAAAGCATAGGAAGTTAGCTCCCTGGTATAACTCCCAAACTCGTAAATTAAAACAAAAATTGCGTAATCTTGAAACCATCTGGCGCTCCACCAAACTGGAAGAATCCCACCTAGTCTGGCAAATGCCAGAGCAGCCTACTACTCATCTTTAATAAAGGAAAATTTTCTTTTCAGTACTGTAGCCGGGCTAACAAAGAGTCACAGCTCTATTGAGCCATGCATTCCTAGAGATCTTAGTAGTAACGACTTTATGAACTTTAGTAATGATAAAATTTTAGCTATCTGAGACAAAATTACTCGCATCTTGCCTTCAATTGGAACCACGTTACCCTTAAACTCAGGAATCTTAGAAATAGAAACAGCATTATGATTTAGACTGCTTTTCTCCAGTCAACCTTAACCAACTAACGTCAATGATCTCTTCAACCTGTCTCCTCGACCCGATACCAACCAGGCTACTGAAAGAAGTCTTACCCTTAGTTAGCGCGTCGTTACTAGATATGATCAATGTGTCTTTATTAACAGGCTATGTGCCACAGTCATTTAAAGTAGCTGTAATTAAACCTCTTCTTAAGAAGCCTACTCTAGATCCAGGGGTTTTATCAAACTACAGACTGATATCAAATCTTCCTTTTCTCTCTAAGATCGCTGAGAAAGTAGTCGCCAATCAGCTGTGTGACTTTCTCAACAATAACAGTCTACTTGAGGACTTCCAGTCAGGATTTAGAGTACATCATAGTACAGAGACAGCTCTGGTGAAAATTACAAATTACCTTTCTATTGCTTCTGACAAAGGACTGGTTTGTGTACTTGTTCTGCTAGATCTTAGTGCTGCGTTCAAAACCATTAACCATGAGATTCTAATATGTAGACTGGAAAAATTAATTGGCACCAAAGGAACCGCATTAAGCTGGTTTAAGTCCTATTTATCCAATCGATCTCAGTTTGTGCATGTCAATGAAAAATCCTCCAGGCACACTGAAGTTAAATACGGTGTTCCTCAAGGTTCTGTGCTCGGACCAATTATTTTCAATTTATATATGCTTCCTTTAGGCAACATTATTAGAGGATACTCTATAAACTTCCATTGTTATGCTGATGATACGCAATTATATCTATCGATCAAGCCTGAAGAAACCAATCAGCTAGTTAAACTCTAGGCATGTGTTGATGACATAAAATCCTGGATGACCTGCAATTTCCTGATGTTAAACTCCGATAAAACGGAAGTTATTGTACTTGGGCCTAAACTCCTCTGAAGCTCGCTGTCTAAAGATATAGCGACTATTGATGGGATTGCCATCGCCTCAAATGCTACTGTAAGAAACCTTGGAGTTATCTTTGATCAGGACCTGTCCTTTGACTCACATATAAAACAAACTACAAGGACAGCCTACTTTCACCTGCGTAACATTACTAAAATTAGGCCAATGCTGTCTCAAAAAGATGCAGAAAAACTCATCCATGCATTTGTTACCTCAAGGCTGGACTATTGTAATTCTTTATTATCAGGCTGCTCTAATAAATCTCTTAAATCTCTCCAGCTGGTCCAGAATGCTGCAGCGCGTGTTCTGACTAAAACTAGAAGAAGGGATCACATGTCTCCTGTATTAGCTTCTCTGCACTGGCTCCCAGTAAAATCCAGAATAGAATTTAAAATCCTTCTCCTCACTTACAAGGCTCTTAATGGACAGGCACCATAATATCTTAAAGAGCTCATTAAACCCTACTGTCCTCCTAGAGCAATACGCTCTCAGAATAAAGGGTTACTTGTAGTTCCTAAAGTCTCCAAAATTAGAAAAGGGGCCAGAGCACATTTAAGAATAGGCTTAAAACCTCTCTTTGACACCGCTTATAGTTAGGGCTGGCTCAGGTTTGCCCTGAGCCAGCTCTTAGTTAAGCTGCTTTAGGCCTAGACTGCTGGGGGATTATAGTGACTCTCTCTCTCTCTCTCTCTCTGTGTGTCAGAGTGCATGCTGGGAGTGAGCGTTGTAAGCGTGAGTGAGTGTGTTGTTGAGATCTTGGGTTTTCTGACTCTCTTCTGACTGTTATGCTTTTTTTTCTCTCCTCTTGTTAAATAGTCGGTGTATTTGTTGTTGTGTGTTGTTTGGAGGAGTTTTGTTTGTGTGTTTGCGGAGGCAGCGTGGCTGCTTAGCATGGCTGCAGCTGGAAGCTCCGGCTTAACCACACTGACGCGCCGACCATGGTCAAACTTTCTCCGGCGGTCGGCTGCTCCGTGGTGGAGTGCAGCCTGGCTGTAGGTGAGGAAGTGGGTTATGGAAGTGTTAAATCTGGGCTGGGGCAGCGGCCGGGGCAGCGGCTGGGACCGGCGGCAGTGCCTCTCTGCCGGCCGAGCCGCGGGGGAACACGCAGGATTCTCAGAAGGAAAACAGGGCTGACAGCAATCAGGAAGGCGAGGTCATGGAGGGTCCGATGAGTCAGGAAGGTGAGCAGACAGTAGCAGAGTTGCAGGTAAATATGAGTCACACGGCGGAGCAGCGGAGTCTGTGTTGTATGAGGACGAAGTTATGAATGATGATGATGTTTTTAAACTGTCGATTAAAAGGAAAAATCCTGAAAATAAACCAAGCAGTGAACAGGTGTCAAAGGTATCAAAAACAACCCCTGTGTGCTCCTCCTCCCAGTCAGGGGATAGCCTGGTGAGCACACAGGACAGTGGTGGGGAGGCCACATGGACCTCATAGCTGGAGGCCCAGAGTGTATACTCCTGCAGCAGAATCCGCTCGTTTTTACAAGAAACAAAAGGTATGAGACAAGTTAAAGTGGAGGAATATTTCCCGGATCTACAGCTGTTCCTTGACTCTGTTAAATTTTTCTCAAAAAACACAGGAAGCTCAGGCCAGCAGGCTTTCACTGATCAGGAGGTGTTTCGCCTCAGAACGCTGGGGGTAAACATTTGGTTACAAATGACTAATGAATGAGTTTTTACTGCTTTTTACTGCTGTCCTCCTCTTTGCTCTCACCCCTGCCTGCGATTTTCTGCTATCTGCTTCTCCTGAATAAGAAACAAAGACCAGCAGCTCTGGATACTTAAAAAACCAGTGGGATTATATATTTTTTTAGATAAAACAGGCATTTTCCAATATTTTTACGACTTCCTCAACGCTACGCGAGGAGGCCTTACCAGACAAGATAAGCCTGAGCCTGTGCTACATTGCTAAAGGTAATCAGTGTTGGGCAAGTTACTTCAAAAGCGTAATGCATTATTTATTACTTGTTACTGTCATTTCAAAGTAATTAGTTACATTACAATATTACTGTCTTTGAATTGTAAGGCATTACACTACTTTTACATTACTTTTGCATTACTATTGGCCAAAATAAAAGGAAATATGTATTTTTTGTTCTCAATAGATCTTCTTGTGTTCAATGCAGCTAATTACACAGCAGGATGTGATGTTTTTCGCTTCAAAATAAAAGAACGAAAAACGGAAAATGACTCGTATCCCGTTATTCGTTTTAAAAACGGAAAACGAGAAACGGAAAACGACTCGTTAGCTGATATTAGATATCGTGTTCATGAATGGGATTCGGGGATGAAATAACAGGGCCATTTTTCATTCCAGATTTGCCGTTCGTCTTTTTTAATGACCCTGAAGGCGCTGTGTTATGCTGCGATATTACCTGAAAGCCTACCTGAGACATTTAGGGGAGCTCTAAAACACTGTTCGTAAACGCTCTGACAGCGTCTGACGCTCGCGTTTTGAGTAAACCTACTGTTTTAAACTCGCAGCAAAAGCGTTATGACGCGGACATAAAATCGGTTCAAAACCGACGGGGAGAATCGGAGCCTCAGCCTCTTCGCCGCCCCTCAGCTGTTGATCCTCGGTGTGCCGGGTCGGCTGCGCTCTGACCCGCTCCCTGAGTCGGTGTCCAGCTCATGGAGCCTGCTAACAACAGCCCTTAATTAACATAGTGTAAGAGTTACACGGACCGGCTTTCACACTTTTCCAAAAGTGGAGTGTATGCCCATCTCGCGATCGCGAATGTAGAGTCAATTGATTTCGGGTTTAAAATGCATTGTAACGCGCGTTACTGAGATTTGTACCGAGTAAAATATTACCAGTTTTTTTTGTAATGCCTTACATTACCGCGTTACAGCAAAACGAAATGCATTACAGTAATGCTTTACTTTTGTAACGCGTTACTCCCAACACTGAAGGTAATTAGCAGAAGATGCCTCCCTTCTCTACGGAAGATTACCATAAACTCCTACAGAAAATTTTACTGTTGGAAACAAAAATGAATCGATTAGAAGTCAATGTAGAAGTCAATGTACTTTGTGGGAACAACACCACTCTAGCACTGACTCAAAACAGTGGACAGGAGCATGCTAGAACCCAGCTAAGTAACAATAATGAAGCTATGAAGAAACGGGAGGACCCTCTACACCAGGGATGCCAGGGTGAAATTGGACAGGGGACCAGATTTTTTTCAAGTGAGACCTCAGGGGGCCGGATTACACTTTCGGACTGAAAAGGCCAAACATTGACTCAACACATGGATAGGTAGGCTATTTGAAATTATTCATGAAGGCCTACACATCAAAAAGAAATTGCATAGCAATCCTCACAATGAGGCCTAAATTACATACATTACAAAGGAGTATGATTGACAGGCGCTCTCCCTCATACAATCACATCCACACTTCATGGCTGCACCTGATTGGACGATCGCTTTCACAGCTGTCCTGTCTGCTCCCGGATTTCAAACCGACCAACATGGCGGCTCGTTTGGAAACTTTCTCTTATTTTACGACAATAGTTCACCGAAACGTGTTTCTGAAAACATTTTATGCGAGAAATAAGCTATGCAGTTGCTGAATCTGTCTTTATTTTAGATCGACAACATTCAGTTTAAAAGATTTTCGAGAGCTTGCGGGAGGCAGCGGCGCACCGTCTCCACACTCGCCGTGAGTCGAATGCATTGCAGGGCATACCGTAAATCCTTTAATATAGCCTCAGCCAAAATCTTCGCGACGCGAACCTGACAATGAATGGGAAGGGTGGAAATAACGCTGCCTGTCGACGCTTGCACCGGCCAATGTGACTGGCCGGTAATAGAATACAGGCCAGTATTAGAGGATTTATGGTATATATTAAAAAGAAAAAAATAATCATTAAAAAAAATATTCTCCCCTTATCACCCGCGGGCCGGATGTGACTTACAGTCGGGCCGGGTCCGGCCCGCGGGCCGTAACACTGGCATCCCTGCTCTACACGGTAATAAATCTACCAGCGATAATCCTCCCTGGAACACACTTGGTGCGAAGCCAAAGAGAAGACCATCTCCCTGTGATAAGGGAGATGGTAACTGGCAGGACCCAGCGCCCTGATATCTGTGGGCTGGCCTGCATTACCATCTCCATCCAAGCACAGCGCCTCCTCAACCCCACTGCCTCGTAGGACACAGCAGCGGACAGCTGGGGAGAGGAGAGCTACCAAGAAACCTCCCCAGCATCAACTGTTCAACTAAAGAACAGGTTTTCTCCACTGCTGCAGGACCATGGATCCCCTTCTGATTGCCTGGATAACCCCCCACCAGCACGCAGCAGGGTAAGACCTGCTAACTTAAAGCCACAGAGAAAGCTAACGACAGGGCCTGAAAATCTGATTGTGGGTGACTTTTCTGTAAAAGATATGAAAAGCAGTAATAACATCAAAGTACTCTGCTTTCCGAAGGATACGTTTTGTGAAAAAAGAATCCTGGAAATTGTGGCTGCACACCCAACTGTGAAAAATATCATTCTGCACATTGGATTTAATGACATTGAAAAACAACAATCAAGAGAGTTGAGAGAACATTGTAATAAACTCTTTGAAACAGTCAGCTCTGTGAATGCTGAGGTTTTCATCAGTGGCCCTCTGCCCCCTGCCCCCGACCGGGAGAGGAGCTGAGACATTCAGTAGACTGTTTTGGCTCAACAAATGGCTCTCAACTGCATCTCTTGCTCACCCAATGCATTTTATTGACAATTTCCGCTATTTTTGGGACCGCAGGCATCTTTTTAAGACAAACGGACTTTGCCTAAATAAGCTGGGAGCAAAGCTATTCATCACCAACATGTCTTACTGCCTGCATCATCCATCTGTCAACACTGCCAAGGACAAGAGACGAGAGGAACCAACAAAGAGGGAAGACAAAACACAGATTATCAGAAACGTCGGAGGACTGAATGTGGATCCCTCCCCCACTCCCCATCCAGGTCTTCGTCTTCGTCATTCTCCCTTCCTTCAATAAAAAGGCCTTCAAAACTGCAGTCATTAAACCTCTTCTAAAAAAGCGGAGCCTAGATGCCTCTATTATCAACAACTACAGACCAATTTCAAATCTACCCTTCATAACTAAAATAATTGAGAAAGTTGTCCTCCAACAACTAAATCACTTCCTGGCTTCAACTGGCTGCCACAACAACTTCCAGTCAGGATTTCGACCTTTTCATAGCACCGAGACGGCCCTTATTAAAGTTGTAAATGACATCCGTCTTAACACAGACTCTGGCAAAACTTCAATATTAACGCTATTAGACCTCAGTGCTGCGTTTGACACTGTCGACAACTCAATACTTTTGGACAGGTTGGAAAACTGGGTGGGGCTCTCAGGCACAGTCTTAAGCTGGTTCAAGTCATAGCTACAAGATAGGAACTATTTTGTTTCCATTGGCGATTTTTTATCAGAACATACCAATGTAACGTGTGGAGTCCCCCAAGGTTCAATCTCGGGGCCGACTTTATTCAACATCTACATGCTCCCACTAGGACAAATCATGCAAAATAATAACATTGACCACCATTGCTATGCCGATGACACCCAAATCTATGTAGCACTATCAACAAACAACTATCGCCCCATAGATCTTCTGTGCCAGTGCATTGAGCAAGTCAAGACTGGATGTGCCAAAACGTCCTACAACTAAAAGAGGATAAAACTGAGATAATTGTTTTTGGTGCTAAACACTTTAGGAAAAATAGAGGGCAAGCTTAGAAAATGGAGATGGCTTCTTTCAAGCATGTCGTTTAGAGGGCGCACACTAATAATCAACAACCTGGTGTCCTCTTCTCTATGGCACAGACTGGCTTGTGTAGATCCCCCCCTAACTTGCTCTGCAGAATTCAAACTGTCCTGGTAAACTTCTTCTGGGATAAACTACATTGGATCCCTCAAGCTGTTCTGTTTCTTCCCAAAGAAGAGGGAGGACAGGGACTCAAACTACTGTCATGGGGTTGCTGTGCCCAATGCTGATGATCCTTTTCCCCTCTCAGGTGTTCATCCCAGGTTTGGCAACTGTACTGGGTTTTTTTAGGAGGAGAACAGTTGTACCCTGCTAAACCTACAAGAGGCAAAAGGTAAAGCTGTGTATAAAGTGATGGTGAAGAGTCTTAACAAAAACAAGCTTAATGAACGCATTGACACACCTTGGCGAGAAGGCAAGTTGAGGGAAGAGCTCAGAGAGAAATCACCAGGTGGGCGGGCAGGAAAAAAAACATCTTCTCTATCACACTTTGTGAACAAAATTAAGACTTTCAGAAATTAGCTGATGTAGCTGTATTTAGCTTCAATAAATGTCCATTTAATGTCATGGTAAATACACATAGCCACTGTTGACTAAAAGTGCAGATAATCATGGAGTTGCTGGCTTATTTGCAGCAAACTAGAACTACTACGTGTTGACTGAACGTGAACAATAATGTTAGAATGTTCAGTGCATTCCATGATTCAGCGCCAAATTATGTTGCGCCAGAAACACAACTGAATGAATGAACGATCAGAATGAATCTTCATGGCAAAAGTGATGAAATCGCCTTGTCGCCTGCCAGTGTGACTGAGGGGTTAGGCTACCCTTTTAGGTAAACTGAACTTAATTTAAACACAATAGCTACATGACATGGTTTATCTACTAATAATTGTTTTGTTGATCTTTAATCTATAGCACTAGGGAGAGAGATGAAGAGAGTGGGCATTTGGGGTTATTTTCAGCCCAAGAAAGCAAAGCAGCAGCATGAGAGACAGGATCAGAGTGAGAGAGAGGAGCAGCAGCCTGAGCGAGAGGAGCAGCGTAAGAGAGAGGAGCAGCAGCACGAGTGAGAGGAGCAGCGTGAGCGAGAGGAGGAGTTAGAGAGTGGAGCAGAGTGAGGGAGAGGATCAGCAGCGTGAGAGAGTGGAGCAGAGTGAGGGAGAAGATCAGCAGCGCGAGAGAGAGGAGGAGAGTGAGAGAGTAGAGCAGAGTGAGAGTGAGCCTCCACCTGGAGCTCATGGTAAGTTAAATCATTGCTTTAAGAGCCTGTTTACATTCTCAGCTAATGTCAAGTGTAGGTTATATAAATTTAATTAAAATTAAGTTAAGAATCACAGTAGTTGTCGGTCCTATGAATGCACTATTGATATTGTATTGATAGGAAGGTATTGAAACAGTGATAATAATGGTCCTTCACACCCCCTTTCTCTATCTACTTTTAGATATATCAAAGTCAAAGATTGATGGACCAACACAACCACACCTGACGGCCTTTCCCAAGACGATGCAAGGAAGTGCAGTGAGATCCTTCCACAGTGAATGGTATAAGGAACATGTGTGGTTAGAGTATTCAACGTCTAAAAATGCAGCACACTGTTTTGCATGCAGACATTTTGCCTTTTCAAAAGACCCAATGACTGTCTATGCGTCTGGGATGGGTACTTGAATTGTAAAAGGCCACATGTAAAGATGGGGGTTTTAGGGTACATAGCAAGTCTGAGGCACATGTAAATGCTACGATAGTATGGGGGGAATACAAAACAATGGCTAGAAACAAAACATCAGTCCTGGGGATGCTCAGCAACAGCAATAAAAAGCAGATAGCTGAAAATCAACAATACTTGAAAACCACAGGTAAAGTGCTGTGTGCTCCTCACAGCAACCCAAAACATTGCACAACGTGGTCACGATGAAACAGACTTCAAAGAACAAGGGTAATTTCCGTGAGATTTTAAATTTGGTAGGTAACCACGATTCATTTATAAAGAAAATATTAGAGGAGGGACCTCAAAATGCAAAATACATTTCCAAAGTCATTCAGAATGACATTTTAGACAGTTAGGCAGGAATGGTACAGGATGAAATTATAGAAGAGATAAAAGTCAGTATTTTTCAGTCACAGCAGATGTGACTAAAGATATCAGCAAGAAGGAGCAAATGTCCATTGTCTTGCGTTACTATTATGATGGTGTGGTACGGGAGAGTATCCTTGGGGTTTCAGAAGCTAAACATTTGGATTCAGGGAGCCTAGCCAATATGATAATATCTTGTTTGGAGAAATTGGGGCTGGAATACAGGGAAAATCTGGTGGGTCAAGGATATGACGGGGCCTCTATAATGAGTGGCCATTGCTCTGGAGTCCAGGCTAGGGTAAAGCAGGTGGCCAAATATGCGTTTTATGTACATTGCAATACACATTGTTTAAATCTTGTAGTGGTGGATTGTGTAAAAAAACGTTCTAGAAGAGTTTTTCACTTTGCTGCAGAAGTAATATGTATTCATGTCAGGCTCATATGTCCACCAAAAGTGGCTTGAAAGACAAACTGAAATGTTCAGTGGTCCACCATGTGAACTACCATCTCTCAGCGACACCAGATGGGCCTGTCGGTACACTGCATGTTGAAACCTCCTTGATAGGTTGTCAGCAGTAATGACAGTGTTGGATGATATTTCCAATGAGTCAGAAGCTCATAGAGGTGTATCGGCGCGAGGGATACTTTGTTGGGTTGTTGGTTGTGTTTAGAAAGGTCCTAGGTGAGTCAAAGTATCCGTCTGATCTTCTGCAGTCACCAAACACAGACCTGTTGACGGCCGTGGATTTAATTGAGGCCCTTAGGCAGACATTTGATGAACACCGTAATGAGGAATACCACTTTGATGAGCTGTGGAATACAGTAGTTGAAATATGTGGAAAGTGCAGCATCCCCATAACTGTGAGACTGAAGATAGTCTCACAAACAACAAGGGCACTAGATGATGGCTTTGTTAGGTCAACACTTGGACAGAGAAGTCAGGTTGACAGCAAAGATGCCTTTAGGAGAAGAATATTTCTTCCCATAATGGACTCACTGATTTGTGAGATGGAGAAGCGATTTTCCAAGTCCAGTGTCCAGATAATGAGAGGCCTTCAGGGTTTACACCCTGCCAGCGATGTCTTCCTAAGAGAAGATGTGGTGGTGGTGTTAGCTGAAGCATATGGCCCCTCTAAATGAGGGAAACCTCAGTGACCAACAAGTTAAAATAAAGGTTTAATATATGGCTCAAACGTCCAAGATTTGGAAAATGAACTGAAGCAGACGAAAAGACTTTTTGCAAGGTATAAAGAAAAAAACAGTCCATCTTCTCTCATTGATTTCGTGAAATATTTGGAGCCTTTTAAGGAGGTCATGTGTGAGCTGTATCGCTTGTGTAAAATAGCTGTTCTGCCAGTAAGCACTGCTGGCTGTGAGCGCAGTTTTTCAACGCTTAAACTGGTGAAAGACCACCTGCGGTCAACAATGGGAGGTGAGTGGACAAACTTGGCTGTGCTCAGCATTGAAAGTGAGCGTGCAAAAGCACTTGACATAAATATGTTTGTGCAACGATATGCTGCCAAACACAAGTGTACAGTGAGACAATGGTTTGTAGACTGTACTGGTTTCTTGTTGACTGATTTTGTTTTTGTTTTTCACACGTTTATTTCTACTATGCTTGCAGCATGCACTCCATGAGTATTGTAGAGGAGGAGTGCGACTCTCCAGATGAAGAAGCCAGGAACAATTTCAGAAATAGCACGTAAGACTTGCTCATGAATTTACTTTCTTCTGTTTTCTCTATTGCATGAATATGTTCAAGTCTGACTGACTATCTGTTCATATGTGCAGCATTGACAAGGATGAGCATTGGACTGACCCAAGGTTCTGTGAAGATGGGGACAGTTCTGAGGAAGATGTCCCTTTTCTTCAGATAAGGTATGTTGTGTATTGCAATTCGAGCTAGAACAGAAGTTACAGTACTAACTAGTCCAGGAATCCATGTTTGTTGTTCTATCTGCAGCCCTGGAGGTGCAGCTGACATTGAACAGCTGCACGAGACCCAAGGGGTCAGTATACTGGTTTCAGGGTGCGTCATCTTATTATTATTATTATTATTATGATTATTATTATGACTGTTATTGGCATAAATATACATATATTATTATTATTTATCTATGTATTAACATTTTTGCATTTAATCATTTATTATGTTTTTTCGCTCTCATTTATGTAATTTACTCATTAAATATTGAATATTATATATAATATGATATACTATGCCCTCATACACTTCATAGTTTCATCCCCCACAAACCTTCTCCCCGTTTGTCTTTTTGCTGTTTTGTATCCCCCCCCCCCTTCTTTTTGTTTGTTTGTTTCTGTGTTTCCTCGTTTTTAGTTTATCCGTCTCTTCTGGTGACATGTATATATATATATATATATATATATATATGAACATGAATGTCATATGACACTGAATGATACGACACTGCAGGTTATTCCTGTCTAGAGGGTGAGAGGATGACGGAGAGATGACTGACAAGAGGCCAAAAGGACTGCATGGAAGTATGGAGGTGTGTGTGTGTGTGTGTGTGTGTGTGTGTGTGTGTGTGTGTGTGTGGTGTGTGTGTGTTGACTCACCCTCAAGTGTCTCCCAGTGTGACTTGAACGCTTCAGTCACTCTGTTGAGGTCAGGGCTCTCAGCATCGCACTAGATGGAGCAGGAGAGTCAGAACATAACCCACCAATGAAGCATGAAGATAAACAAATAATAAAACAATGAACTCCTCAGCTGACCAATCAGAGCTCCTGTTGCTGCTTTGCTCCTATACAATTTCTTTTTGGTTCGATTTTAACTTAACAAGTTTTTAGAAATGTGCATTTAAGCACAAAGACTGCCGCCGATGGCTAAGCCTGCAGTACATCTGCCCGAGGGCACTTCGGGAGGCGAGAATCTAACCACCGATTGGAGGACGACCGCCCTACCTCTGAGCCACAGCCGTCGCAAACTTGCTAGTATATTGATGAAGGTTAAATTGTTAAAATACTTGTAAACAAGACATATTTACACAGTTGGTTTACGGATTGTGAAAGATGATAGCCTCATGTTCTCTAACGAGATGAACATGAAATAGAGACATTTGTTATCATGTCATGGGGACTGGGGGCTCCAGTTTGCAAGAGGTTAAATCATACTTATCCCTTTTGATTCTTCAACTATACAGCAGTCTCATTATAATAGATGCTATATTGCAAATCTGACTGTGCATGCAGGACAAAGCCAGGATTTCAGTGCAAATAAAGCTAATATGTAGATTCTCAGCATTTGAACAAATGTTCTCGTTTGTATGTTCTTGTGAAGGAAACAAACACTCAGTATTTGTATCACACTGTACCTCCCAGGTGTCTTGTCTGTGTGAGTAAATCTGGAGTGGTGTGTCAGCGGAGTCCATCAGCACCCAGAGTCTGTCTTCCAGGTCAAAGGTCATGTCCAGAGGACAGTGGGGCAGACAGAGCCTGCTGTATGGGACAAGCTTGTCCTTGCCCTCCTGGTCCAGAGTAAAAAACTGAAGCTTGGACACTCTGGGGACACACAGGACTCATCGATTAGTTGAATTGATCAGCTGTTGTTCGATGGCTGGTATGAGACTAAGTGTATTGTATTTTTGTATTTGTTTATTTGTTCGGAACAAGTAAAGACATAAAATAGGAATAAAAACAACAACAAAAATCCAAAGAGTCAAACAATTAGACATTCCAAGCAATATTCGCAGAGCAATGAAAATCATAAAGCAAAATTGAAATCTTATCTGCCTAAAAGAAACATGGCTTAAACCAGAAACAACAGTATCCATTGCTGGATATACAGTCATTAGGGCAGATAGAGATGAGCACCTGTCACAGAAATCTGTCGGCAAAGGTCTGTGTATTCTGATGGACAATAAATGGGCCACAAACATGACCATCCGCGAACAGATATGTACCCTGGATTATGAAATTCTCACGGTGTCTCTTCGGCCTTTTTACCTGCCACGTGAGTTTGGCCAGATAACAATTATTTTGATATATGTGCCCGGACCAAAACACCAGGATGCAGCAAGCAGGATCGCAGAAAGCTACAATGCTGCGCCAGAACAGCCAGTCTTTGTTCTAGGAGACTTTAATAACTGCGATCTTGCCAGCCTTCTCCCCACACTCCACCAGTATATTGATTGTCCCACAAGACACTCAAGTGACTCTTGATCGGTGTTTTGGCAACTTACCGGATGCTTACAAGGCACTTTGCCGTGCGCCCCTAGGGAAGTCGGATCATAATATTATTCATCTTCTCCCGACATATAGGGCCAAAGTAAAGCAAGAGAAGCCCACTGTCGAGGACATTCAGGTGTGGGATGCAAGGAGTGAAGAGATGCTGCAGGATTGTTTTGATAATACAGACTGGCAAATGTTCTTTGACTACTGCAGTGACACTGATGAACTGACAGAGACTATAACTGAGCATATTCAATTTTGTGAGACTAACGTCACTTTTAAGAAAACCATTAGAGTATATCCAAATACCAAAAGAGAGGCTTCTGTAGAGATGCGACAGTGTATTAAAGAAAGAAGGGCTGCCTTTATTATCGGAGACTTGGACACAGTTAAATTAAAGAGGAAAGAGTTAAACTCCATTTTAAGGAAGAACAGAATGAAATTTAAAGAAAAAGTGGAGAGTCAGTTCCGCTCTGGTAATATAAGAGAAGCCTGGAATGGACTCAACACTATGATGGGAAAGGAAAGTAAAAAACAAACAAACAAGATACATTATTAAATAAAGGCACTTTTTTAAATGATCTGAATGTTTTTTATGCCAGATTTGATAACCCCATCTTGCTTTACTTCTAATAATCATGATCATTTTTGATATTTTCTCCAATACAACTGACCACTCTGCAATAACACTGACAGAGGCAGAGGTTGCTGCAAGCTTAGCAAGAATTAAACCAAATAAAGCACATGGGCCTGATGGATTAAAGGGACGAGTGATTCAATCTTGTAGGTTTCAGCTCACAGGAGTTTTTACTAAATTATTTCAGC
This sequence comes from Eutrigla gurnardus, assembly GCF_963514095.1. NCBI lineage: Eukaryota > Metazoa > Chordata > Actinopteri > Perciformes > Triglidae > Eutrigla > Eutrigla gurnardus. The sequence goes on from NC_139926.1 coordinate 921,647, forward strand.
TCCTATTAAATGTACATTCTGTTCCAAAAATATGGAAACTTTCAGATATAATTTCCTGTTCCCAAGAAGCCCAGAGCAGTAGAGTTAAGTAATTTTAGACCGGTTTCCCTGACCAGTATCCTGAGCAAATATATGGAGAGGTTTATAGTTAATCATCTTTCAACATCTCTCAGCCAATCGTTTGACTCATTTCAGTTTGCTTATAAGAGAGGGAGGGGTACTGATGATGCAGCGCTGTTCCTAATGAATGCATTAACAAACCACCTTCAAAAGCCTAAGAGCTATGCTAGACTTTTATTTATAGATTTTAGCTCAGCTTTTAATTGTATGCAGAAAATGATTCAATGACTCAAAGGCTTTGTAATATTAACACCAACAGTCATATCATTGAGTGGATTAAAGATTTTCTGACCGATCAGCCAGAGAGTGAGATGTTGGAGTATCGTATCTGACACTGTTACTTTGAACACAACCATCTGTCGCCTGTTCGGTTTTCTTTGTACACCAATGAAATGCAAATCAAAAATAATCTCTGTCAACTGTATAAATATGCTGATGATATGGTGTTACTAGGTCTTATGCAGGTGGGGGATACAACAAGCCAGACAATGTATTTTGATCATATTGCTGAGCTCACTGGTTGGTGCAGGGACAGCTGCCTTTACATCTACACAGCTAAAACTAAGGAGCTGGTTATTGTAGGTCAACAGAGAATTTATGTAGATCTTCCACCTGCAATGATTGACAATCAGCAGGTTGAAGTAGCATAGGTGTTTAAATATTTAGGAACTTTTTTTGATTGCAATTTGAGTTTTACTTTTACCACGGAGTATATTTTTAAAAAAGCAATGCAGCGCTTGCATCTTCTCAGAAAATGTAATTATTTTTATGCGAGTAAGAATACTTTGGATCTGGTCTATCAGGGTCTGGTAGAAAGCGTGCTGTGTTACAATATATGTACATGGTATGGTCACCTGGGGGTTAAAAACAGAGCCAACTGGCAAAAACTATAAAAATGGCCAGTAAAATCATAGGGAGGGAGCAAAAACTCGGAAGCACATAGGATTTTGGCTGATCACAGTCACCCCCTGGCCAATGAATTTCAAAAACTCCCCTCAGGACGGCGCTATAGAGCTGCCAAAACAACCAAAAACATTTATAAGAAGTCATTCATACCGAACGCAATTACAATGTTGAATTCATGAACGCTTTCTGGGACACTTTAGAGCTTGTACATCACCTTTTTACTCTTTTTTGTGTGTATTGAAAGACATGTTATTTATTTGATGTGTGCTATTGTGTGATTTTGTGTGGTATTTTATGTGGTTTTATGTGGTGAAGCCAAAGACTATTATTTACTCTCACCTCTTCTCAATAACCCTTCTTCCATATTAATAATTAATTAATTAATTAATCATTATTATTACTATTAGTACTATTGCTTATAATAATAATAATGATAATCAATAGTAATTCAGTATATTATCAATTACATACTATGAATTAGACCATAGACACATATTTAACCATAGACGTACCCTAGACATTTTTAGACATGCATACAGACATATGTATACATACAACTGATATACACATACAAGTCATATGTATGAAGTAACCCAAAGAATAAGTAAGTAAATAAATAATAACTAAACATTAACCTGTTTGTCAACCATCCCCTTCATCCCTGTACCTTTTTGTATGTCATTTTGATCTGGTTCATGTTTGGATATTGCTTTAACTCCACATTCAAACTGTTCCACAATCCTACTCCGCAGACCAAAATACAAAACATTTTTCTGGTCGTGCAGACTCTTTGTACCTTAAAATAAAATAGTCTTCTTAGATTATAACACTCCACTCGCTCATTGAATAGTTTTTGTATATTTCCAGGTAGACTCTAAATTGCCCATAGGTGTGAATGTGAGCGTGAACAGGTGTACCCTGCCTTCGCCCAATGACAGCTGGGATCGGCTACAGACCCCCCCCCCCCTGAATACAGGATAAGCGGTTGATGATGGATGGATGGATATTTCCAGGTAAGTTTTTATTTTTGGCGCTAAACATTATCTGTGCTGTTTTAAATGCCAGCAGATATGTTATTTTTAATAATTTTGACTGTAAGAATAATGGATTAGTGTGATCCAGATACCTAACATTGTGAATAATGCGTATTTGTTGTTTTTTGTTGTTGTTGTTTTTTTGCAGAATAATTAATGAATGTAGCAAACTGTTAAAGTTATTGCCCCAGATTTCTGCACAGTAATTTAAATAGGGTAAGATTAGTGAACAGTAGAGAATGTGTGTAATACAGAAATGCTTTTTGACAGTTTGGATTGCACATGTTTAATGTGTGATTTCCAGCTGATTCTATCATCCATTATAACCCCAAGAAATTTATTTTCATGAACTTATTCAATTTCAACCCCATTTATCTTTATATTTGCTTGTGTATTTGTTCTGCAATTACCAAATAACATTATTTTGGTTTTGCTCAAGTTTAATGATATTTTGTGTCTGTCAAACCATGTTTTAGTTTGCCTGCTTCTTTTGTTATTTTGTCCAGTAGTTGTTATAAATTCTCCCCAGAACAAAACTCATTTGTGTCGCCTGCAAACAAGACCAGTCTCAAGGCATTGGACACATTACAAATGTTGTTTATATACATAATGAATAATTTAGGACCCAACACGGACCCCTGGTGGACACCACAAGCAATGTCCTAACATGTAGAACTGCAGCTGCCCAGCTTCACAAACTGTTGCCTGTTATTTAAATAGCTTTTTATCCAATCCAGTACTAGACCTCTGATGCCATATCTTTCTAATTTCTTAAATAGAATATATCATGGTTGATCGTATCAAATGCTTTCTTTATATCAATAAATATCCCAGCTGCATATAGTTTATTATCAGTAGCGTTTGTGATATCTTCAATTGATTCTATTACTGCAAGTGATGTTGATCTGTTTGTTCTGAACAATTGTTCCATATTGGCTTTCAGTGATTAGTTTATGCTTTTCTACAAATATGTCTAGTCTATTGTTGAACAGTTTTTCAAGTATTTTGGAGAATTGTGGGAGTAAAGAAACAGGTCCGTAGTTTGTGAAATTATGCTTGTTCCCAGTTTGTATATTGGTATGACTTTTGCTATTTTCATTTTGATTGGAAAAGTACCGGTTTCGAAAGATAAATTACAGATGAAAGGTTTGGAAATCCCCATAATGACCATTTTAACTAACGACATGTCAATGTCATTGAAATCAGTGGACATTGTGTTTTTACATGTTTTAACAATGTCCAAAATTATTTTTCATCTACTGCCTTAAGAAACATAGAGCAGGGATTTATCTCCAATAAATTCTCATACATTTCTCCAGATGTCCCTGGATCAGGGATTTGTTTAGCCAGGTATGGTCCAACATTTACAAAAAAATGATTAAAGCTGTTAGCTACATCCTCCATATTATAATTTTCTTTGTCCTTATCAATAAAATATTTAGGGTAGTTTTTTTCTCCCGGACCATTTCTGATAATACTATTAAGTACTCCATATTCTGTTTATATCGTTTTTGTTATCATCTAATCTTTTCTTATAATAATCTTTCTTGCTTGCTCTTATAATATAAGATAACTTATTCTTGTACTTTTTATATTTATTTTCTTAATCTTTAGTTCTCTGTTTTATGAAATCTCTGTAGTGTATTTTTTTGCAGGCATTTTGTAATCCCTTTGTATTCCATGGACATTTAGTATTTATTCGTTAATTCTTATTCGTATTCTTTGATTGGACAGTTTTTATCATATAGTGACATAAACATAGTAATGAATGTTTCATAAGCACTAATGTCTGTTTTTTGGTATATTACGTCCCAGTTTTGTGCCAGTAAGTCCTTTTTTAGTGCATTGATAGCTTCCTCCGATCTCACTCCTCTGTATTCTGTTAGTTTGTAAGGTTTGTTGTTCCTGTGGATGTAGTCATAAACTATGAAAACTTATATCATTGATTAATAATCATCCTACTGTTTTGTTTTCAATGTCATTGTTATTGTCAATGAGTGTAGCACAATGAGAAGTATTCCTACTGGGTCTGGTGATTTGGGGAAATAGAGTCATACATTGTGTTGACAAAGTCTTCTGTAAGGTTGTGTTGGTTAGGATTTAGAAGGTCGATGTTGAAATCTCCATATAAAAAAACTGCTTTGCTACTTGTTATTGAAGTGTGAATATGAAACACTGAGGTGGTGGCTTCACTCTGAGCTCCTCTTTGTCTCTGACCTCCTTTAAGGGCCCCTTCATGTCCAGTATATACTATACAGCTCTGCAGTGACCTTGTAGCTCCAGGTCCAGAAATACATTTAGCAAGCAAAAATAGCTTTAAACCAGGGGAGGGGTCCCTGTCATGCAGCCTCTACTCTTCTATAATGGAACTTGTGTCTGGAGACTCATAAGCGTCCTCTAGAAGGTGAAAGAAAATATCAACCTGTGCAGTTGGGTGAGAGCACGGATGCCCATCCCCTGTGTATGCCTCATACAACCTTGCAGCAGATTTCACACCTTTTCACACCATGTTGAATTCTGGTGCAAAAAGTAAGTCAACCCTCTGGAAATACCTGTGTTAATGTATATATGCGTCTAAAATATCCATCCATCCATCCATTTTCTACCGCTTATCCTGTATTTAGGGTCACGGGGGGGCTGGAGCCAATCCCAGCTGTCATTGGGCGAAGGCAGGGTACACCCTGGACAGGTCGCCAGTCTATCGCAGGGCCGACATGTAGAGACAGACAACCATTCACGCTCACATTCACACCTATGGGCAATTTAGAGTCACCAATTAACCTATCCCCATCTTGCATGTCTTTGGACTGTGGGAGGAAGCCGGAGAACCCGGAGAGAACCCACGCTTACACGGGGAGAACATGCAAACTCCACACAGAAGGAACCCGGGCCGACCCGGGAATCGAACCCGGATATACCTTTCCATTTCCATGAAATTTCCAATTGTGCCACCTTTCTTCCATCATACATGTCGAAATCCTTGGTGCGGTCTTTAAGTAAATGAGACACGAGACACGATGTGTCTACTCGGCATAGTTTGTCCACCAGAAAGCAATGACAAGTTGATTTTTATGCTGTAAAAATGGCCGTTTTGTAATTTTCATGCAAACATTCATTGTTTCCAGTTTCTCAATTGTGAGGGTTTGGTCCTACTCCTTCTGTTTCACAGTAAATTAAAAAAAAAAGATTGAATTTTTAAAACGTTTTTTTTATTATGAATATTACATTTTTCTAATTTTGAGCAGCTTAAAGGTCTGAAATGAACTAGTCAGGAAAGAGATCTATATTGCAGAATTTTATAAACTGACATAAAAACAACGTAGATTGTGTCTCTGCATGCTCCGAGTGTTGCCATGACAACCGCTGTGAAACAAGGTGCATTGTAACACTCCAAATGAGTAATAGTGCGTTCCAGTTGTACTCGGAAATCGGGATATCCGAGCTCCGAGTCGGAAATTTCAACTGGAACGAGCCCCGAGGTCGGATTTCCGACTCGGAAAGTCGGACGATCCACACAAGCCCGACTTGACATTTAAAGATGGCTGCCCCGGTTGTAAACAGTAACGTTACTGATGACCGATCAAAGGGCGATCGATACTTTTTGTAAACAATGAAATACGTAGAAAGACTTTGTGTTTTCTCTTAATCCACCGTGTTTGCAGGTTGCAGAAGGACCGCATATTTGTCCAGAAGGTGTTTATATTCGGACAAGGCAAGCGTGAGAATAACTTTTGTAGATGTAGCCATCTTGTTTCCTCTTCCGTTTTTGGCCGTTGGCTACTTTTTCCGACTTTGTAACTGAAACGCTGATAACTCGGGCGTGACGTCATTCCCAGCTCCGGCTTCCGAGGTAAAGGGAACGCACCATAATAAGGAGGTTATTTATTCATATACATGTACATGATAATGAATACTTTGTTAATGATTGCATGTTACAAATTATAACAAATGTGTTCAGTTGAGTAGCATCTTTTTTTATGTAGTACACCGAATACAAAGACAATGAGTCATTTTGACAACTTCTAAGAAAACTCTTTAACATGTTTAAATGCCTTTTCATCCGTCATGAAAGCAATACATAGTAAACACAGAATTTTACATCTTAAAAAACAGATCTTTGTCATGCTGTGACAGTTGATACTGCATCAGATTTTATGTCTGGGGCCTCAACCACACAACAAATGTTAAGTAACGGCCCCCAGCATTGAGACCATGAGAATGTATTGCCCCTTTCTCACTTCATGAACTTCACAAACGCATCATTTCCATCATCATTCATGTAACAATCTTCACAATGTACCATTTTTTGTCATAAAAAAAGCAGTATATTTCCCAGCCTGGTATACATCCAGTTCAGTTGGGGGTGGGACTAATGACTGGGACTGGTGAGTTTGTGTGGCTTCGGGTCATGTACATACTGACCTGTCTATAGATAGAAAAACAAACATTCTTCAGGCATTCTCATGCCAGAATCTAAAATGGTGTATAGTAGTTGAGAAATACAGTATCTGCAATATCACTTTGCTAGAGAGTTCCATTTCAGATTTATAAGCCCCTGAATATGAAAAAAAATGTGTACATGAACATTTATTGAACTATGAAGCTATGGGTGTTCGTTAAATAATTTGGTCAGTAGATGTATCTTATATGAGACAATTTTAAAGTGATGGATTCGGAGTAAAATGGACCCTAGGTAATTTCCACCATGACATCCAGCCAAATACCCCCTCGGAAGCATTTTTAGCGATGGTCAGCATTGGTCAAGATAGGGCGATCAGCCGAATGGCTTAGTACTAGCGCGATGGTGCATAGTGTATATCTCGTAAATGTCCCCACTAATAATGCATGGAATGTTACCAAACTTCTGCAGTAGTACACATAGGGTCTGTACTCACAAAACGAGGCATTTTAAAGTTTGTAAGTACATCAGGAGTTTATTTAAAAGAACACTTGCCTGATAGCTTCTACTGCTAAAGCTACCGCTGTTGCGTAGGCACTTCCGCGTTTACCCAGCTTCTGGGTGTTTGGCTGGATGTCATGGTGGAAATTACCTAGCCCAAGTCACATGGTCAAATCATGGGACAAAAATGGTCCCATGATTTGACAAAAATGGTCTTCTATAATTCATGACCTAACTATGTTATCCTAGCAAAAATATACATGTGAATAGATAATGAGCCTATAATTGCTGTGTTATGAAGAAACATTCTGAGTTGCTCCATATTTTCAGGATGGCTCCTTTAGTTTCACCTTGTTTTAGCTTGTTTTGGCCAAAAAGCCATGTTTAGCGTCCTTTGGAAGTGATAATTAATATCCCAGAGCCTAACTGATGCCTTACTTGATGCCGTTAAGGACATCATAAGGATGGCATTTAGTACATATCTGCATTATTAGCTAGTAGCCCTCCTCTCAGGGTTTACAAACACAGAGTTTAAGCAAAACCTGCTTTCTGTAACACAGCCCTGGGCCAGGCGTGTGCTCTGAAAGCACACTTTGTTTTCTACCTTCTGAGTCAAATGACTGATTCACACATCAGGAGTTACACTCACCTTTCACACTGTACAGCTACATGGCGAGCATCGCGAGAGCTGGTGATACGGCACGCAGTGAGCTTCTGTGAAGTCAAACAAAAACAGATTTCTTATTGGTTTTGGAGAATTGCTATGTCTTGTTTTTGTAATGGTAATCAATAAGTAAGAGTAGTTGGTTTTGTCTACTTGTAACTATATTTATTCAGGAGGAGGAAGCAGGTGAATGTTTGCTGCTATACTCATTCGCGTATTTATTACGAGCTGTTTAGATATTGTAATTCCTCTTTTCTATGGATGAACTAAAATGTCTATATGGTTCAGAATGCTGCAGCCAGAGTCACTTTACCGCATTTAAAGTTATTTTCCTTGTTTATAAAGCTTTTAAGAGACATTCTTCCTCTTTACATCAGGGATTTGCTTTCATGTTATGCTCCAGACAGATGACTTGGAGCGTGGAGTCACCATGATGAGAAGAAAAACCTAAATGTCCTTTTATAGACTTCTATAGGAGTTTCCTCAGCAACAACTCCTGTTATCTGGTTATGGTAAGGGGCGTGACATTTCTGACAAACCCACTAAGAGGTTGACTAATCACAACAGAGTGGGACCGCTGACCAATCAGATCAGACTGGGCTTTTTGGGAGGGAGGGGCAGGAGGTCAAACAGAGTGTTTCAAAGAGAGGCTGAGAAGAGCTGCTGCAGCACAGCCTGAAGGGAAAATAAATGAAAGCATGTAATCATGTTCGATGAGGAACCTGAAATGCAAGTATGGACCAGAAAAGGAGAGAACAGTTCCTCTGTAAAAATCCATCCTGACTGGAAACATTACAATCTGTCATGGGTTGTTTATAGTCCAGGACAGAGCATCATTGGTACCATCTACCAGCATCAGTGATACTGGTGCCAAGTGGTGCTGCACAGACAAAAAAGCACCTAGACACAGCATGTTCACCCTGCTGCATTCTGGGAAGAGATACTTCAGATGTCAAAGCAGCTTAGGGACTCTAAATTCATCCTCCACCCATCACCGGATAACAGAGTTTGTTTGTGTGCGTTTGTCTGTGTACGTTCAAAAATGGACTCGTAACGTTGTAAGGGTAAACCCCCAAACCACATTTTCAGCTGAAAACCAATGTATGTTGGTGTTTTGTCGTAAACCAGAGCCAGTCGAACAGCTGCTCCTGCAAACGTTTGCAGTTGCAGGATTCTGCATGTGTGGCCGTGTGTGGATGCGTTTTTGCTTGGCATATGCTCAGATTATAATGTGGACGGCGATGAAATTTGATAAGTGACAATGAAAATTGTACTTTTAGGTAAGCCTGTATTTTGATGGATAAATAAATAATACCCTCTCTAGATAGCCTGGATTTAAAGTGTAAAAAAAAAAAACAATGTCTGTGTATTGAGTCGTGTTGTTGAGCAATTCAGGTCTAAATCTTGTAATTTAAGTGCAAAGTAAACTGCTCAAAAAAAAAATGAAGGGAACACTTTATCAACAGAGTGTAACACAAAGTCAGTTTAACTTCAGGGAGATCAATGTGTCCCTTTAAGAAGCACAAGCGATTGTGAATCAGTTTCAGCTGCTTTGGTGCAGATGAAAGTGACAACAGGAGCAACAGCAGGACGACAAGGAGGTTCTGATGTGGAGGCCACAGACACTCCTTCCTGACTCATTCTTCTCTAGTTCTGGGTTCTGCTAGTGCCCTTGTCACTACTTGGAGCAGGAGGTAGTGCCTGCAGCCAAAAAAGGTTCACATGTAATCCAGCTCCTCCAGGATCCACATCCATACGTGAGGTCACAAGAAGCTTTGATGTGTCTTCCAGCAGTCTCAAGAGCCTGGAGGAGAACCAGGAGACCAGCGGTTACACAAGGAGAGCTGGACAGGACCTCTCACAGCCCAGCACCATGCAGCCCCATTAGCATTAGCCAGAGAACACCATGACTGGCCCTGGTGCAGGGGGCCCTGAGTTCCTCCTGGTGCAGTGGGCCCTAGGTTCCTACTGGTGCAGTGGGCCCTGGGTTCCTCCTGGTGCAGTGGTGCTGCGTTCCTACTGGTGCAGAGGGCCCTGGGTTCCTCCTGGTGCAGTGGGCCCTGGGTTCCTCCTGGTGCAGTGGTGCTGCGTTCCTACTGGTGCAGGGGGCCCTGGGTTCCTCCTGGTGCAGTGGGCCCTGGGTTCCTCCTGGTGCAGTGGTGCTGCGTTCCTACTGGTGCAGGGGGCCCTGGGTTCCTCCTGTTGCAAGGGGCCCTGGGTTCATCCTGGTGCAGGGGGCCCTGGGTTCATCCTGGTGCAGGGGGCCCTGGGTTCATCCTGGTGCAGTGGGCCCTGGGTTCCTCCTGTTGCAAGGGGCCCTGGGTTCATCCTGGTGCAGGGGGCCCTGGGTTCATCCTGGTGCAGGGGGCCCTGGGTTCCTCCTGTTGCAAGGGGCCCTGGGTTCATCCTGGTGCAGGGGGCCCTGGGTTCATCCTGGTGCAGTGGGCCCTGGGTTCCTCCTGGTGCAGGGGGCCCTGGGTTCCTACTGGTGCAGGGGGCCCTGGGTTCCTCCTGGTGCAGTTGACCCTGGGTTCCTCCTGGTGCTGCGTTCCTACTGGTGCAGGGGGCCCTGGGTTCCTCCTGGTGCAGTGGGCCCTGGGTTCCTCCTGGTGCTGGGTTCCTCCTGGTGCTTTGGGCCCTGGGTTCTTTATGGTGCAGGACTAGCCCGGTCCTCATGTGTCCAGAGTGTGTAGGTTGTTCCTGGATGATGAAGGCATTGATGCCATTGACTGGCCATCACGTTCCCATGACCTAAATCCAATTGAGCACCTATGGGTTATGTATCGTCCAACGCTGCCCTGATCCAGGTCTGGGAGGAGATCCCCCTGGACACCATGCAACAACTCATCAGGAGCATACCCAGACTTTGTCGGGAGTGCGTACACGTGCCAAACACACTACTGACTCACATTATTACAGAGCTGCTGTGATGAAATCCACACTAGTTGGATCAGTCTGGGATTTAAATGTGTTACTTTGAGGGCTGGATTCAAAATGAAAAGTACTGAATTGAAAATCAATGTGATGATGATTGTGGTTTCCATTGACTGCTTGTTCTCACCATACAATGTACATCAGTAAAGATTTTCAACTTCAGTCATTTATTCATCAAGATGCTCCCTTCATTTTTTGAGCAGTGTATTTTAATCAAGACATTACCAAATGACCAGGACACGCTTCAGTCAATATCCTTACCATGGGTGTGACAGCCTCAGAGCTCGGTGCATCGCCAAGCTCTTCGAGGTCCCAGCTCTGCAGCTGACAGCCGGACTCGTACTCCCACAGCTTCATGGTCCCATCCTGACAAACACACTTCACATTACATCTCATCGGGTCCAGTTAATCCACCTGAATGGAACCTCTCAGTCAGATCTTTGCTGCATTAAAATATATACTTCCAAGTAAATGTTTTTTTGTTTTCTGGTTTGAAGTTTATTCAAGGTTTCATTTTTTTACTTTTACATGGCCTTAGTTTATTAATCTGATTTGAAGAATTACCAATGGCATGGTTTATGTATGTTTATGACATGTTTTTAAAAGTAAGGTTATAAAGAAGATCCATGTGTAAGTGAAGTAGTGAGACTGGATAACTAGATAGCTGAGACTTGGATTAAACTGCAGAAGTTCTGTGAGAGGTTGTAAACCCATGTTTTGATATAGTTTTGTTGTTGTTAAATGCGACTATTCATTTCATTCATGCCATGGAGGTATGTGAAGAAAATGTTTTCTTCACGGGTTCAAGGTAACACGAGATGAGTCATCGAGATACAAAAGTAATTCTGTCGGGGAAGTTATGTTTTATAGACTTAGTTAGAAATTGTCTATTAGGGGAAAATCCAAGGCTGTGTTCAAAATCACTTACTAAATATATTTGTGTACATAAACGTGTAAATGTATTTTTCTGGCAAAGTCTGTAGTGTTCCAGTGGATGGACATCTTCTGTACCTGGTGGAAAAACTCAGTATCTCTACAAAAGAACAACCCAGTATCTCTACAAAAAAAAAAACTGTATCTTTACAAAAGAACAACCCAGTATCTTTACAAAAGAACAACCCAGTAACTGTACAAAAGAACAACCCAGTATCTTTACAAAAGAACAACCCAGTATCTCTACAAAAAAAACAGTATCTTTACAAAAGAACAACCCAGTATCTTTACAAAAGAACAACCCAGTATCTCTACAAAAAAACCCAGTATCTTTACAAAAGAACAACCCAGTAACTGTACCAAAGAACAACCCAGTAACTGTACCAAAGAACCACCCACTAACTGTACAAAAGAACCACCCAGTATCTTTACAAAAGAACAACCCAGTAACTGTACAAAAGAACAACCCAGTATCTTTACAAAAGAACAACCCAGTAACTGTACAAAAGAACCCAGTAACTGTACCAAAGAACCACCCAGTAACTGTACAAAAGAACAACCCAGTATCTTTACAAAAGAACAACCAAGTATATTTACAAAAGAACAACCCAGTATTTTTACAAAAGAACAACCCAGTAACTGTACAAAAGAACAACACAGTATCTTTACAAAAGAACAACCCAGTAACTGTACAAAAGAACAACCCAGTAACTGTACCAAAGAACCACCCAGTAACTGTACAAAAGAACAACCCAGTATCTTTACAAAAGAACAACCCAGTATATTTACAAAAGAACAACCCAGTAACTGTACAAAAGAACAACCCAGTAACTGTACAAAAGAACAACCCAGTAACTGTACAAAAGAACAACCCAGTATCTCTACAAAAGAACAACCCAGTACCCAGCTCAAGAGTTACATCAACCAAATCTTAACTATGGACTAAAATTACACTGACATTATTGGAAAGGAGAACATACATGTTCATGGGAAGACTCCCTCAGTATGATGCCATGTGACAACCCTTCATGTCACACCTTACAAATAGAAATCCTACACCAATAGACTTCTAGTCATCTCATGAACCGTAGTGACAAAAGGCTATGGTACAGGAAACAGCAGAGGGTTAGGTAAATAAGGAAGGTCTGGCATACAGTCCTATTCTTCGAATCAGATTGAATTTCACTTCTTCATTGTTTGTTTTAATGAGTCTTAATCAAATTAGTCTTATCTCTGTCACCATTATTCTATTTATTTCCTTTATTTTTAGGATTTCTCCTTCCTGCTTACTCATTTTTGATATTGTCCGTTTCATATTTGGTTTTGTGTTTCTTTTATATAAATTGGAATGTGCGTTGAGGCCATGATGTGCTGCGACATATAATCCTTGGCTCAATAAAAATTTATTTGAATATGAATATCAACTTGAAATGAATACTCACCCCTGATCCAGACAGCAGCCAGTGAGGGCGGCCTGATGGGACCAGTAGAGCACTGACAAACCTGACAGGGAGCAGGACAAAAACGCAGGAGAGGGAAGATCAAATCAGACTCTATACACACGCTGCTGCACACTAGTGCTCCCCTGTAGGTGGCGCCACTCACTGTTGATGTCCCAGGCAGAAGGACTGGATGTTGTAGGGAGACCTGAGGTGGCTCACTCTAATCTTCTCGTCGCGGTCTGCTGTGATGATGTACTTGTCATCTGGCGACATGCTCTGAAAGAAAGCACAATCGCTCAGTCACTCAAGTCAGGTGGACACACGATAGGCTCGTTGGAGACGAGTCAGGCCTGCAAAATGCCAATTGCTGGCGGTCGCTGCACAGTGCATGCTGGTAAGAATTGTGTCAGACTCGCTCTGACATCATGCACACGTAGACAACAATAACCTCACAAGATAGAAGTGGATGTCGAATAGAGAGCCAGTTGACTGCAAGACCCAGGGCACGGTGGGAAACGCCTGGTTGTCACCTGATCAAGCAGCTGATTGGTTCTAAGATAACAAACACTGTGTTTAGTAAAGAATTCACATTTTCAGCCTGGTCTGTTACAGGTTTAAGTCTCACTAAATCATCTTCGTATGGTGATGTATTTCCCAGTGAAACAGGATCGGATGCAAGACAGCGTTGATTTGATAATTGAAAGATTAGCTCAGCAGCACTGATTGGTTGGTGGGTGGATGTCAGGATATTATTGGTTCGTACAAGCTGACGCAAAATCATATTTTGTTTTCCAGGAAATGGATTTTGGAGTGGACGGATGGATTTTTATGTAAAAATAAGAATTGATTTTTGTTTCATCACATTAAATAGTGAGTTAATAGGGCTGCACGTTGGTGTAGTGGGTAGCACTGTCGCCTCACAGCGAGAGGATCCCGGGTTCATGTTCTCTCCGGCTTCCTCCCACAGTCCAAAGACATGCCGGACAGGGACCGGTTACCTGTCTGTCGCTACATGTCAGCCCTGTGATAGACTGGTTACCTGTCTGTCTCTACATGTCTCCCTGTGATAGACTGGTTACCTGTCTGTCTCTACATGTCAGCCCTGTGATAGACTGGTTACCTGTCTGTCTCTACATGTCAGCCCTGTGATAGACTGGTTACCTGTCTGTCTCTACATGTCAGCCCTGTGATAGACTGGTTACCTGTCTGTCTCTACATGTCAGCCCTGTGATAGACTGGTTACCTGTCTGTCGCTACATGTCAGCCCTGTGATAGACTGGTTACCTGTCTGTCTCTACATGTCAGCCCTGTGATAGACTGGTTACCTGTCTGTCTCTACATGTCAGCCCTGTGATAGACTGGTTACCTGTCTGTCACTACATGTCAGCCCTGTGATAGACTGGTTACCTGTCTGTCTCTACATGTCAGCCCTGTGATAGACTGGTTACCTGTCTGTCTCTACATGTCAGCCCTGTGATAGACTGGTTACCTGTCTGTCTCTACATGTCAGCCCTGTGATAGACTGGTTAGCTCTTACTTTATCGGCAATGATACGTTGTGGTTTCTTTGTTTTCTTCTTTTGACAAATGTACTTATTGTAAGTCGCTTTGGACAAAAGCTAAATTACCTAAATGTAAATGTAAACTTTGACAGGCCTCGTGGCATCGTGAAATTCCCACCCTGCGCCGGCGCAGAAAAACAGTCTCGGGTAAAAAAAAATATATATACACTCAACAAAAATATAAACGCAACACTTTTGTTTTTGCTCCCATTTTTCATGAGATGGACTTAAAGATCTAAAATTCATTCCAGATACAAAATATTACCATTTCTCTCAAACATTGTTCACAAATCTGTCTAAATGTGTGATAGTGAGCACTTCTGCTTTGCTGAGATAATCCATCCCACCTCACAGGTGTGCCACATCAAGATGCTGATCTGACATCATGATTAGTGCACAGGTGTACCTTATACTGCCCACAATAAAAGGCCACTCTGAAATGTGCAGTTTTGTCTCACAGCAAAATGCCACAGATGCCACAAGCATTGAGGGAGCGTGCAATTGGCATGCTGACAGCAGGAATGTCAACCAGATTTGTTGCTCGTGCATTGAATGTTCATTTCTCCACCATAAGCCGTCTCCAAAGGCGTTTCAGAGAATATGGCAGTACATCCAACCGGCCTCACAACCGCAGACCACGTGTAACCACACCAGCCCAGGACCTCCACATCCAGCAGGTTCACCTCCAAGATCGTCTGAGACCAGCCACTCAGACAGCTGCTGAAACAATTGGTTTGCATAACCAAACAATTTCTGCACAAACTGTCAGAAACCGTCTCAGGGAAGCTCAACTGCATGCTCGTCGTCCTCATCGGGGTCTTGACCTGACTCCAGCTCGTCGCCGTAACAGACTTGAGTGGGCAAATGCTCACATTCGATGGCGTCTGGCACGTTGGAGAGGTGTTCTCTTCACGGATGAATCTCGGTTTACATTGTTCAGGGCAGATGGCAGACAGCGTGTGTGGCGTCGTGTGGGTGAGCGCTTTGCTGATGTCAATGTTGTGGATCGAGTGGCCCATGGTGGTGGTGGGGTTATGGTATGGGCAGGCATCTGTTATGGACGAAGAACACAGGTGCATTTTATTGATGGCATTTTGAATGCACAGAGATACCGTGATGAGATCCTGAGGCCCATTGTTGTGCCATACATCCATGAACATCACCTCATGTTTCAGCAAGATAATGCACGGCCCCATGTTGCAAGGATCTGTACACAATTCTTGGAAGCTGAAAATGTCCCAGTTCTTGCATGGCCAGCATACTCACAGGACATGTCACCCATTGAGCATGTTTGGGATGTGCTTGACCGGCGTATACGACAGCGTGTACCAGTTCCCACTAATATCCAGCAACTTTGCACAGCCATTGAAGAGGAGTGGACCAACATTCCACAGGCCACAATTGACAATCTGATAAACTCTATGCGAAGAAGATGTGTTGCACTGCATGAGGCAAATGGTGGTCACACCAGATACTGACTGGTTCTGACTCCCCAGACCCCCAATAAAGCAAAAAAATGCACATTTCAGGGTGGCCTTTTATTGTGGACAGTCTAAGGCACACCTGTGCACTAATCATGATGTCAGATCAGCATCTTGATGTGGCACACCTGTGAGGTGGGATGGATTATCTCAGCAAAGCAGAAGTGCTCACTATCACACATTTAGACTGATTTGTGAACAATGTTTGAGAGAAATGGTAATATTGTGTATCTGGAATGAATTTTAGATCTTTAAGTCCATCTCATGAAAAATGGGAGCAAAAACAAAAGTGTTGCGTTTATATTTTTGTTGAGTGTATATATAGTATATGCAATATAGCATAGAGACAAACTGTTATTCAATATCAAACTTTGGAGACTTTTCTACTGTAATGTAAAATCTTTATGTTCAAATTAAGATTATTATTTGATTTGGTTGTGTAATTTATATACTTAAAGTATGACAAAATGTACAGTCTTCAGTATTATGCTATGTTTGTTCATGGTTTAATACATTAAAAGCTGCTTTCAGCATGTTTAACTCACATGCAAGGACTTATTGCCTCTGTAACTACAACTGTGCTACATTTGAATGTTTTCGTAAGGCTAAATTTATCAGTAGCATTTAGTCATATGTAAGTCTTTGGTAAATGGTAAAAAACACAATTGAATTGCCCTGCTGTGATGTTTACTGGTAGGCTGTTATGACATGCAGTACCAAAACCGGCCACAAAAACCCCACCAATATTAGGATTTTTTTTAAATCACTGCGACAAAATGAGGCAAAACACCCTCCCGATTTTTTAATATGATTTTAACAAGAATATGATCTTTCAAAAAAGTAAGTTTGGACCTGATACTTGTTGTCAGTTTTTTGGAATATGGCTCTGAAGTTGGGCAAAGATGTGTTTACTTCCATTTTTGAGCCTTAATATCTGTGAAACAACAGATATAGAGCCAGAAGTGATAGAAGTCTTTTATCTGCAAAAATGGGAGCTCAGCCACTCTTCAAATGTACTACTTTATTTCAACAAGCCACATTTTAAGTACCATTATCATTGAGCTACACCCCTGATATTTCATGTCTGGAGGCTATTAGTAACAGATATACTCTGTAGAAAATGAAGGCCACAGGTGAGATAGTTTTCCAGATATTGCTGTTTAAAATGGCTTTTCAGAGTATGATGCCAACCGTCTAAACTACCCTTCATTCAATGATGTTTCATGAGAAAACTATTGAAAGTAGAGACCTAATATTTTGGATTTGTCCTATTAACAAGTGTGTCTTTGTACTTTTTTCAGGACATTCTGAGATGGTCAGGTAGGAAGATTTTCAGAAATTTGATGAAATGACACGGAATGACCCGAATGTTAATCTTTAAACACTTGTTGACCCATATCGGTTTTTCCAGACTACAGTTGTGATGGCGTTGGTATTCCTTACTATGGCTAGCAGCATGGACAGGTGGCCCATCTTCAGCTCGCCCTCTCTCTGCGGCTCCAACACTGAGAAAGAGTATACGTCTCCTGATTTGTCAGCCGCCAGCAGCTGGTCCTCTGTCTGGCTGAACATCAGGGAGGTGCACCTCCTCACCACCCACCTTTATAACACACACACACACACACACACACACTTACACACACACACTTAACATCATTGTATTTACCGTACATGAAGCCGCTGGGACTAAATTGTACCTCATGCTGATACACTGCCATGTAGGCTCACAGTGGAACAGGGCCAGTCTCTTGTTGTCATCAGTCAGCGCCAACAGCTTTCCAGATGGAGACGTGGCGAAGGTAAGGACTTTGTCACTTCCTGTTTCCTCTGCGGTATCACCATCACTGGTGACAAAGGAGACAGATACACCAGTTAAAACACATATTCCAAGTATACTCTATTAATTATTATTAATGTGCTTTTTCTTACTTGTTGCTCTCATCCTTCCTACTCTTCGGCTTCTTCTCAGCAGTGCTGCAGTCAAACACAAACGGTTCTCTGCCATAAAGAACACAAGATTTAGATGAGTTGCTGCACAATGCCAGTTTCACAATGACTTGCTTGCACAATTAGCTCATTACCAGGTAAAATCAAACAGAGTCACAGACTTCCCAGGGCAAGTTAATGGTAATGTTTGGCATAGTGCATATTAAATATAGGAAAACATCTCTAGCCTCATTGTCATGGCATTATTAGTATTATCAATTATTCTACTGTATATAATGAAAAAGTGACCATGATTGCAGTCACTGTTCAAGCACCAATTCAAATCGGAAATTATTTTTCCATTAAGTAGAATCATTGTTAAGGAACATGTATTGTTTTCTGCCCAATTAAATAAAAATTAGTTATATTGCTTCGATCAGGTTGCTTATCGCTAACTTCTTGAAGGAAACTGCGCCACATGTATGCCGCGACCTGACACCAGATAAGCGGTTGAAGATGAGATGAAATAAATAAATATATATATATATATATATATATATATATATATATATATATATATATTTGGCTCCCTCAAATATGACTTGATGTTAACACATTTCTCTCTGTAAGGTATTGAGACATACCGTATATATTGTGCTGAAATAAATATATAGGGGAGTCTTAAAACCACACTAGCTGTCAACACAAGCCATGCAACACAACTCCTGGTCCAAGCACTGGTCATCTCCCGCCTTGACTACTGCAACTCTCTCCTGGCTGGACTCCCGGCCTCTGCGACTAAACCATTGCAGCGTATTCAGAACGCTGCAGCACGCCTTATCTTCAATCTACCCAAATTCTCCCATGTGACCCCCCTCCTCGTGACCTCCACTGGCTCCCTGTTGCAGCACGCATCCAATTCAAGACGATGACACTGGCCTTCAGGGCCATCAATGGAACAGCACCCATCTACCTTCAAACACTGGTCAAACCTTATGCCCCGAAGCGAGCACTTCACTCCTCTACTTCAGCTGGCCGGCTGGTACCACCATCGCTGAAATCAAACAAATGTCGCTCAGCAAAGTCCAGACTCTTCTCTGTGCTGGTCCTCAGTGGTGGAACGAACGCCCGACTAATGTCAGGACAGCAGAGTAATTTGCCATCTTCCGAAAAAGGCTCAAGACTCACCTGTATAGACTTCACCTCGACTCTACATAGCATGACCCACTAACCCCCCCCCCCCCAAAAAAAAACAACCCCTTACCTATAGCACTCTGATCACAGCACTGTTGCTCTTAAGGTACTACTTTACTCAGATGAGGACCTAACACTTGTTCTATTTCTAGCTCTTACTTTATCAGTGTTAAGTGTTAATATATGTGTCAAGTGTTAATATATGATTACGCCCTTACTTTGAAGGGACAACGTGATGACATCGCTACGTTCTTGTGAAGCAACGCGCGAGCCAACTGTCCCCGTTGTTCGGGTTTTGTTGTTGGAACTGACTGGACAGTAGTCAGTCATGTATTCTAGAGAATAAATACGCCAAAGGCTAAAGAGAATCTATCGATCTGCTTATTCTTCACCACGCAAGAGAAGAGGAGTAACCGCTCCATCTAAGCTTAACAATCAGCAATGATACGTTGTGGTTTCTTTGTTTCCTTCTTTTGACAAATGTACTTATTGTAAGTCGCTTTGGACAAAAGCGTCTGCTAAATGACCTAAATGTAAATGTAAATCTCTCTCAGCTTGAATGATACTGAAACACTACAAGACTCAGTACTGTTGCAGCAGGAGGAGAGTATCACAAGTATAAGAAATATTCTTCCTCGCAATCTCTATATCACCACTTTGTAGACAAAGACATCACCAAACGAGATGATGATGAATCGAAGGCAAAATCTATATCGACATTTCCAAACCCATGTGCAATTCCAACCCTTCTAAAAGCCTGTAGCTCGACATTATGAAGCTCGACATAAGTCCATGCTCTCCCATTCTGGCTAACAGTGCTAGCCAGGACAGCTAACCTGACCACATGTCAATGAATCCAAACACGTGATGAAGCAAACGCTGATTCAAACCTGGCCTGTTTGCTGTCAATCGCTACGAGTTTCTTGTCGCAGGTGAAAATGAACCAATCTCCACAGAAACCTACAGCAGCCATGACTGCCGTGTGTGTGTCGTGCGACGGTAGCCCACGTGAAGAACCATGTTTTGTCGCGCGCTGATTACGTCTCCAGCCACTACTCGCGCCCCTCTCGAAAAAGTACAGAATGTACGTAAGAGAGAGCCGCAGGTTTGGCTGTTGGTGGAGGAGAGATGCTTTTCTGTGTAAAGTAAACACAGTTAGCTCTTCGTGTTACATACAAAATAAAGTGCTTGAATAGGTTACGTTGTGTAACTTTAGCAATATTCATGGCGCTAACATTTAGTAGGGACATGTGGCCATACGAGTGAGTGAGTAGCACATATATTTAAATTACAATGAACACGCTCGCGGTATATACGACAACAACAACATTAACCACTTACAAGAATACCACATGCTGTAACTGATAACGGACAACGCATGCGAGCTTTTGTCGGGAACGGTCGGGGAGGGGGCGTAACCGCCACATGTGCGTTACATAAAAAGAGAGCTTGTTCATGTTCACGCCACTGTGTGAGCTGCTGCTGGAACACGGCCCACCCGAAACGAGCCTCATTCATCGAAAGGTAACAACCAATATCCGCATTTCCTTACGAATAAGTCACCCCACTTACACTACCCGCCGAGACAACGTTGGAGAGGTAATATAGATATTAATAGTTTTTTATGTATATATTGTGGTGTGTTTTCTTGAACGATGCTAATATAATACACTAATGTTAGACGTGTCGTATATTTCTAGGTCGCTGTTCTCATCGTATGTATTGCTGTCCCGCAGAGGCAGGTTGAACAGAAAGATGGCGGCTTCCTTGCTGAGGTTAAGTCGACTGGGCTGTGTAAAGGTAATACATGGCTATCGTCAACATAATATACATGTATTATTGAACTTCCGTATTCGGTGAGTACATTCTGAAGGTTTGGAGCTGGTTAACAGTCGTTTGAGGGCTTTGTCTTCGTAGTTGGTTAACCAGAACATTCAGTCTCGAATCTAGCGATTCCTTCAGTTTAACGCTAAGTTCTAGCATTGCCTTTTTAGTGAAAAAATTGAATCGTGAATAGTTAAACTG
The DNA here is from genome assembly GCF_963514095.1 of Eutrigla gurnardus. NCBI lineage: Eukaryota > Metazoa > Chordata > Actinopteri > Perciformes > Triglidae > Eutrigla > Eutrigla gurnardus. The sequence continues at coordinate 942,767 of NC_139926.1, forward strand.
ATGACTTATGAAACTCGAAGCACAAACTGGAACCAGTTATTGCAGGCTATTCGTTGGCTCATCATTGCATGCTTCAATGGTGGCAGGCTTGAAGCAGACACACAGGCCTGAATTGGTTGTGTGACTTTCCGAACAGTCACCAGTATGGTCAGTGGTAACACTGGAAGTGTTACTGGTGGGAAGGGTCCCAGTGGTAACACTGGAAGTTGTCCTTACATAAAACGGTACTGGACATGTTTATATCGCTCATTTAGGTCAAGACTGGATTTAAGCTGGGTTTTTTAATCGCTTGCAACCCGCTGAGATACTGCTGGGACAGTCGATACAAACTCATGCTGTGCAGTCAGACGTTGATCCAAACAACACAATGTTACTTTTAAATACTAGCAGAGAGCCCAACTTTTAAAAACACAGAAATACATGTTGACGAAGGATGCACAAGACATGTCATTTGCTGGAATGCATGATATGTTCACTCAGTGTAAATATCATAAAGCCTGCTGTTGCATCTATTAAAGTCTAGCTGAAAAGAAAATGCTTTCAAGCATTTCCAACCTATGTTATCCTGTTCGGCCATTTTATTTACATATTTTTTTTTATTATTATTATTATTATTATTCCGTACGTTTTTTGGTCACCTAGCTGCTGCATACTTTCAGCTACAAAAACCATTCAGCTAACAAAATGTTCAGGTTTTTCAGCTCTTTCTGGGATATCTTTAACATTTTTCAGCCTTTCATACTTTTCATATTATTCAGCTTTTTCATATTTTTTTTTTACAATGAAAGTCTATGAAGATCATCTTAAAATCCTCTTTAACATGCTCCTCTTTGAAAAGCATGGCATTCTGCATACTTCCACCTACAGACGTCATTCAAATTTTTAAATATTCACAAAACCTTCAGCTATTCAGGTATTACTTTTCATTTTTATATCTATTACAGTTTTTAAATTATCAGTGTGATGCTGTTTTCAGACTTTTTTTGAGTTTTCAATGGGTGTGTATTGCACGGAACTCTCCGTGTTAGAGTGCGTGACATCATCGCTCAGAGTGTGAGAGCACCCCAAAACAATTGAGATTTTTTCTCTTTCCAAACTCCTCCCGGCCACAATTTACACTCTACACACGTGATATTTTCCAGTTTTGTAGACAAACTTGTCCTGTCTCTCACAATGTGCTCAATAACTCTGTGAGATTTACAGAATTTTTTTACAAGATTTACAATTTTTTTTTTAGATGTCATATTGTGCATACTTGCATCAGTACCAACCAATGACATCCATCCATCAATACATTCAAAACTTTCAAACTTTTAGTGGCACAGAGCAGAGATGGTCGTGATCTTCAAACATGAAATCAAATTCCTCCAAATGTTATGTCCCGCTCCCGACCATGTTTCACTGGGAAATATGTCACCATACAGAAGATGGAGGGCCTTTTCCAAACTTACCCTCCCCACGCCATCACGGAGGGTGTTCTGTTTTTGTAGTCACACTCACAGCTGAATGAAGTCCCTTTCATTAAAATGGCAACGTGGCATCATGACTTTTCGTAAATATACATGCCACTGCCTGTGGCGTGTTATCTGTACGCAATTCGAGCTATCCGGGTGTATGTGTACGTTCTGAGCGAAACGACCCATCGCATCCGTGTGTATGTAAACGCCCTTTAAGGTTAGGGTTTGGGTTCGGCGTTGATAAACACGCGAAAAGGCGATTGTGCGTCGTGATAACACGCCATAATGGCATACGAGTTGGCGTGTCATACATACGCCGATTCATGAGATCAGTCTGAAAATGGAGCATAGAAATAATGTGGCAAGCTTCGGGATGAACTACAATCTCTGACAGAAACAGCAAGACAAGGTTACGTTTCTGCATCTGTAGAGAGCGGCAACAGTCCCTGTAAATATACAGCAATCAAATTGAAAATGACTACCTTCTGCAATGGATCCAACCCTTTCTCAATATTTCAAACAATTAACATATTTTATTATATAAACTCTTGTGACTTGAAGCCTGGATTCATTTTTTAATGTCGGTTACAATCTTAAAAGACAAATATTAGTGAGCTGGCTGTCCATATTGAAGATAAGAGAATCCTTTATTTGTCCCACGGTGGGACATTTACAGAACTGTTTATAGAACTGGGGAGAAGTGGATAATGCGTTTGTAGTTTCTCTACTGCACACCCCCGTTAATCATCAGCTGGCAATCGTCAGCCGTCACATGACGTAGTTTAGTGAAAGTCCAGTCAGATTCTCTGAGCAGCGCGGCTGTCTTTGCTTTAATCCTGATGAGTTCTCCCTCTCTATGATTTAGAATATTAATGTATTTTACCTTTTTAAATCGCCAAAACACTATATTACAGGATCAGATTGAGCGCTCATCATGTCTCTCTTTGATCCAGATTTGTTTTTTAAAGTCAGCTTTATGTGACAAAGGTCATCTGATTTACATGGTGTGGTCTAAACATGATATACAGCAACATGACCTATGTTTAGTGTGTTCTCTAGCTCTATATAGTAGACAGTGGAGTGTGTCATGTCCTACCCGTCTAACTGATGGGGGTAGAAGCGGTGTACAATGGTTTGTGGAAATGCACAGCTGCTTCAAGCGGTGTCCTGCCAGAACTCGTACGTTCGTGCGTAATGTTTTTGTTTTTTGGGGGTCCAGCAAAATGGGACTAAAACTTAATTTTGTTGCACAACCTTTTTGTACAATGACAATAAATGAACCTTTTAATTGTCTGCGTGTGTGTTTTCAGTTCTTGCAGGCTGAGAGCTGGAATACTCTGAGTAGAGCACCAGCAGCTGCAGCCCTCAGCACAAAATCCGGCGGTTCCAAGAAGTCGTCGAAAAAGAACAACCCTGGTAAGTTGTCAGCCTTTAGAATGAAGCTGGCAGTGCTTCAAAAAGCTTACCTTTCTCTTCATTTGTATATTGTGTGCATTAGCAAGCCTTGATACAATATATCCAACATGGGTAATGTTGGATATATTGTTTTTCTACCGTCATCTGACCTTATCACACAACGGTTTCTAGATTGGACCCAGATATACTCAACAAGATTACCTAATATTTCTGAACATTGTGCAGAAACGAAGTAACTGATAACATTGTCCAGTATGAAGCTGAGTAGTAGCTTTTGTACATTGTATGGTTTGTGGCACTGCTGGAAGCAATGCCCCAGGAAAGGTCAGGAGTGAGCTGTCATGGTAAAACACATAACATGCAGCAGCTGCTTGGTCATGACTGCAGTCTAAATAAAACGCCTATATGACTTGTTGCTACTAGAACCAGCTGCTTCTGCCTTTGCATTTGCAGGATTCTGCATGGCAGAGTTTTGTGGCTGTGTTTTTGCTTGGCGTATTCTCAGATTATTAGGGGGGATGAAGATGTGATGTGCTTACTGATTTTATGAAAATTAACTTTCAGGTCAGCCTCTATTTGATGAATAAATAAATAACCCCTAGATGGTCAAAAAAGAGTAATTTAACTCTAAAAAACACTTTTATTAGTGGACTTTTATTATTTGAGGTCTAAATCTTGACATTTGAGTGCAAGTATTTGAATTCCACAATTCCACAGACATGCATTTTGCTATTGGCTGATCTGGAGTCAGGTGGCATACCAGGAGGCATCTTTAGCTACCGACTGTCACCAATAATCCTCCTCTTCTTTCATCATGCACATTTTTAGTAGGGATGCACCGATCAGCATTTTTGGGGCCGATCCGATCACAGGAGATGGGAGAATAATAATAATAATAATAATCGTGACGTTTTATAACTGAACATACTGTTGATGACTGTGTAGGACACAGCGGTATTCTGGGTCGGGCTTGGGCTTCAGACTCTTGGTGTGAGCGGGACCGGAGTGGAACCGGGTCGCTACTTTTATAATAAAAATGCTGCTCTCTGCAAAATCCGCTGCCCGCTCGTGGCCACTTGCTCGCTCAGCTCCGCTCGTGTTGACTACAAACGTGTGCAGACGCCGGAGCCGAACCGGACGGGAATCGGACCGATACTTTTAGGATTAAAAATGCCAATGTGTGCTTTCACTGCCCGCTCGCTCGGCTCCGCTCGAGTAATGTAATTAAGCTGACGAACGGTTGATTCTTGCTTGTTCTTCTTGCATGTGATGTTGATACTTCTGCAAGTTGCGCAGGTTCTATTTTGGAACAATCACAGCAGAGGAATTGATCTGATCCACAGACACGGGACGAGCCTACTGTGTGCAGCAGGGTGGCTGTAAGTCCATAAAAGCTCACCACGCGTCACTAGCGTTGTTTACACTGGAACTTTGACAGGCATCGTGGCCATTGTGAAATTCCCACCTTGTGTCAGGCGTGGAAAAACAGTCTCGGGTAAAATATATCTATCCATCCATGCCATCGGCTTTTCTGATGGGCACTTTGACCGATCAACCTGTTTAGGGTCCATATCGGCCGATAACGATCGGCGGCCGATCGATCGGTGCATCCCTAATTTTCAGCTTGAGGACCTAAACTCAAGCTGATGTGAATTTTGCATATTGACCTTTGACTTGACTTTGTATGCAATAGCACCACTTAGCATTTGGTCTGAACCATCCGCAAGAGGATGTAGAGGTTGCATTTACCCCCTTATTTTTAATTGTGATTCAGGAATTTACAGATGCATTTACATTTTTCAACCACTATTACGTTTTATTACTGAGCAATGCTTCTTATTTTTCTTTTGCTTTCCTTCACTTAATAATTCCTATCAGTGTTTAGGTCCTTCGGTTAAAGTAAAGCATTTTGAAGAGTTGCATCCACCCAGGTTTCATGTTTGGTGTCTTATTTTCAGTTGGATTTTTATTGAAGTGCATTGACTCCTGTTGATCAAGTTATGGGTGCAGCCACCGATTTGCTGCGGCTGTCTGCGTTCAAGCCTGCTCTTTAATTCCCTCAGAGTGATACCTAGGTGTGCGGCAGCTGAGCGTAATGCGCCCAGCACCATGGAGCATTTGCGTCTGTGTCACTGGGAGCTGTGGGGCTCTGCACCACAGGGGTCGCAGTGGGACCTCCCTTTTGAGGCAGGGGAAAAAAAGCTCAATTGGTTAATGGATGGATATAACATAACCAACATCTGTAACCCAGTTGAGTTTACGATTTTATTGAAATGCCAGCTTGCCACCCCCATCTCCGTTCAGCCCACTGATGTGTCGGCACCTTTTGTTACCAGCTATATTAAATTATAAGTAATTAAGTAAGTATAAGTTATCGAGTGGAGCAGAACAGTGCTATGGTACCACCTTCCAGTATTGCTTTCAATTCCCTGTATAAAATGTTGCCATTTTGTTAAATGTGGGTTTCTATTGGACATTTTGTCATTCAGCCATGTACATATGTATAACAAATGTTTAAAAAGAATAATGCATCTTGTCTGTTTACCCTCCTCCTTTGTCCTAGACAAAGACCAGGCTAAAACATACTTCGATGTAGAGAAACTTATCCAGCACAAGTCCTATGAGTTTCCCAAGACAGTTTCTCCAGCAGCAGCAGCTGCTGCAGCGGCAGAAGCTGCAGCTAAACCAGCAGCAGAACCCACGCCCTCTGCTGCAGCCCCCTCTGCTGTGGAAACCACCCCTGTGGTAGAAGCCACTGCCGAAGCTGCACCCGTTGTTGAGGCCGTCGCCGAAGCAGCACCCGTTGTTGAAGCCGTCGCCGAAGCAGCACCCGTTGTTGAAGCCGTCGCCGAAGCAGCACCCGTTGTTGAAGCCGTCGCCGAAGCAGCACCCGTTGTTGAAGCCGTCGCCGAAGCCGCACCCGTTGTTGAGGCCGTCGCCGAAGCTGCACCAGTGGTTGAGGCCGAAGCTGCACCCGTTGTTGAGGCCGTCGCCGAAGCAGCACCCGTTGTTGAGGCCGTCGCCGAAGCAGCACCCGTTGTTGAGGCCGAAGCTGCACCCGTTGTTGAGGCCGAAGCTGCACCCGTTGTTGAGGCCGTCGCCGAAGCTGCACCCGTTGTTGAGGCCGTCGCCGAAGCTGCACCCGTTGTTGAGGCCGTCGCCGAAGCTGCACCAGTGGTTGAGGCCGAAGCTGCACCCGTGGTTGAGGCCGTCGCCGAAGCTGCACCCGTGGTTGAGGCCGTCGCCGAAGCTGCACCCGTGGTTGAGGCCGTCGCCGAAGCTGCACCCGTTGTTGAGGCCGTCGCCGAAGCTGCACCCGTTGTTGAGGCCGTCGCCGAAGCTGCACCCGTTGTTGAGGCCGTCGCCGAAGCTGCACCCGTGGTTGAGGCCGAAGCTGCACCCGTTGTTGAGGCCGTCGCCGAAGCTGCACCCGTGGTTGAGGCCGAAGCTGCACCCGTGGTTGAGGCCGAAGCTGCACCAGTGGTTGAGGCAGTCTCTGAAGCTGTACCAGTGGTTGAAGCTGTAGCATCAATAGTGGAAGCTACTGCTGAAGTGGCTGCCCCTGTAGAGGCTGAAGCCGTGGATCTGGCTCCAGTCATGGCTGAAGCTGCAGGAGAGGAGCTGCAGGCGGATGCCCCAGTTGAACCGTTTGAGGGTACACACTACAACTTCCCCTCCCCCACAATCCTTCTCTTTTCCTCTGTGGACCCTGTAGTCTACCAACAGTCATTTTCATCACCATTTCTATGAGTACACAGTAGTAGAGTTCTCAACGGGCCTGAAAATTACAACCCGACCCGGGCCGTGGCTTTTAAAGCCCGCACCCGATGTAACACGACACATCAACATGGATTATCTGCCTGAACGCGGCCCGATGCCGCCCCCCCCCCCCCCCCCCTTTTTTTTTCTTCTCATACATGTATTATCATGACCAGAAAACGGCGACGGGGAATTAACCTGCGGCAAGTTTACTTTTCACCAACTCCATCTACTTCTCCTAAAGGCGTGCACGCAGCGGCGTCAGGTCTGCCCCCGCCCCTCTCCATGATGCACGTTACACGCAGCAGCAGCGATGATTAATACTTTGTTTTGTTTTTTTCACTCGGTGGAAAAAATTAAGCCTGAGGTCCAACCCGAGTCACTTGCTTATATTTTAGACCCGAACCCACGGATCCTGTCGGGTTTGTCAGGCCGACCCAACCCGTTGAGAGCTCTACACAGTGGTTTGTGATGAGATAAGAATAAACTGTAAAGATACCTGACATCACAAACACACTTTGGTTTTGGTCTAGCCTTGTTCCTGATAGTCCACCAATGTTACGCAGTGATCCATTGCAGCCCATAACCCTCCAACATCTTCCCTTCCTAATGCCATAATACCCCCCATCCCCAACCCCCACACGGCTGAGTCACCCTGTAGATCAACTCATTGTCTAATGTATTTATGCTGATTGAGCTAGCTTGTATGATGCATGTATTAACTGTACAGCATTTTGCCTTGAGCTTTTTGGCATAGTTTATTTTTAATTGTTTTTCACTTACTAACACCTGCATGCCTGTCTTTTTTTTTTTTTTTCTCCCCACACTTTCAGACTTAATTCACTGTGATCTGTTCATCCCACCTTTTTGCTCATTGCTTTTTTTCTTTTTTTTCCCCCATTCAATTCAAAGTTACAGATGTGTTCTTTGGTTTTAAGAACCCAGTTTTCATCCTGCAGATGTTCCAATATGAAGTCTCAGCACTGTCCATCGCCCACTTCTGTATTTTGATTTTATGGAACTGTTCAGTTTAATTTTTGTTTTAGTGATTGTTAAAAACAAGGTACAAAGGTACTGTTTCCACTGAAGAAGGTTCCAGCCATCAACTCTCACTTTATTTATTTTACCTTAAACTTCTTTCCTCCTCGGTCCCTCACACTTACACATTCAGAAGTCTAATGGTAAAAGAAATATGTAATCATTCCAGACATGTGATCCTATTGCTGGGTGTATTTTGTTAATAGATGTAGAAATGTAAACTTTGTTTCATGGTGAAAGCACCCTGGTTGCTGTGTGTGGAGTTGAAAATTTGAAGATGTAGGACATCACTGTTTGAAATGTTTTGTTCAGCAACCTCTACCTTACAGCAGTCCTGTAAGTGTTACCTAGCATGACCTATCACAGGAACCTTTTAACCCGTCTACTCACCTGACCTTTCACACGTTCTTCCCTGTCTGACCCTGCAGCGGTCTACTCTGTCTACTACTCCCAGGGGCTGTTATGTGCATAAGGGTTATGGTCAAATTGGATTGGGTGTTATTTATTATTTATTCTAGCCAAATGCTTGAGCTTGGTTTCTTAGTGTTTTTCTCTGAAGAAATATTAATCACATATTAATAACGTATATATTTTTTTTCACACAGTTCAAATGGACCCAATTCAGAAGCTCTTCTTGGACTCCATACGCGAGTACTCCACAAAAAGCCAGTGAGTCTCACTAACATAACCAATTGGATTGTAATTTCATCTGTTTTTTGTTCGTTTTGTCAAATTCACAGGTTGTTACTGTTCTTGTTGTAGCTTGGTTTAGAACATCTAATCTGGATGTTGCAGAGGTTTAAAGAGTAAACACCCAATACACCATTTTCAACAAACCAATGTATCTCTGTATTTAGTAGTGATTTTGATTGATTCATGTCCAAATCTTGACATTTAAGTGCAAAGTATTTGACGTCAACATATGATGTTCTAAATATACTGTTGTTGTCTACTTTCTCAAGGATCTTAGAGAGGAAAGGAAGATTTGATATTGGTCTGTAGTTTGATAAAACCCCTGGATCTAGAGTAGGCTTCTTAAGAAGAGGTTTAATTACAGCTACTTTAAAAGACTGTGACACATAGCCTGTTAATAAAGACACATCGAGCATATCTAGTAAGGACACGCTAACTAAGGGTAAGACTTATTTTAATAGCCTAGTTGGTATCGGGTCTAGGAGACAGGTTGAAGGTTTAGAAGAAGAGATCATTGGCGTTAGTTGGTTAAGGTTGATTTGAAGAAAAGCAGTCTAAATATATATCAGGTCTTAATGCTGTTTCTATTTCTAAGATTCCTGAGTTTGAGGGTAACGTGGTTCCAATTGAAGGCAATACGTGAGTCATTTTGTCTCTGATAGCTAGAATTTTATCATTAAAAAAGTTCATAAAGTCGTTACTACTAAGATCTCTAGGAATGCATGGCTCAGTAGAGCTGTGACTCTTTGTCAGCCTGGCTACAGTACTGAAAAGAAATCTAGGGTTGTTTTTATTTCCCTCTATTAAAGATGAGTAGTAGGCTGCTCTGGCATTACGGAGAGCCTTCTTATACGTTTTAAGACAGTCCTGCCAGACTAGGTGGGATTCTTCCAGTTTGGTGCAGCGCCAGATGGTTTCAAGATTACGCAATTTTTGTTTTAATTTACAAGTTTGGGAGTTATACCAGAGAGCTAACTTCCTATGCTTTATAGCAGGGGTATTCAATTAAAAGTCACTGAGGTCCAGTTACTAAAATTTCCTCCAAGTGAAGGTCCGAACCTCACATTCCAACTTATGTCTTATAGCCTACCCCACATTTTCATATGGTTTCAACAATATTTGTCAATTTTCAACACTTGTATAGTAATCAACTAGCTATTTTACCACAAATAAAAGTAGTCCCAAGCAAATTAACTTATGGCCTTGAAAAACAGAACACAACTCGTCTCTTTGTTTTCCCTCAAATAATGTCTCAGCAACGGCGTTCAAGCACTCCTTCACAGTTGTCCCATCACTAAATGATTTTTTATGTTGCCCCAAAATCCACAATACCTTTAGTGAACATTCGTTTGCACGTTGCTGGGCTGTAAATGAATGCGTGATGAGTTGGGTAGATCTGTCATACTGGCCTTGCATTTCGGTCGTTTTGCGTGCCCTCAGCTCGGACTTCAGTGGATAACTTTGCTCAAAATATCTGTGCTTTGTTTCGTAGTGGCGCTTCACATTGCCGCTTTTGATTAATGCCATGTTTTCGAGCGTATGAGGCACACGGGTTTGGAACTGCCTGTCGGACGAATGAACATATATTTCTCCATCCATTCATCTTGAAAACAACGGTTTTCCATATCAAACTTCCTTCTCTTGGAGCAAGCCATGCTGCCATCGCTGTCTTTCTCTTTTCTCTTGCTCTCTCTGGTGCGCTGAAGGTAAACGAACGATTTGAATCGCTCAATTAAGTGAAGTCATTGTCGTATTAACTGGAGTAGCTGCGCCCACTGTAGCCGCGACCGTCAGGAAAAAAAAGATAATGTTCTATGAAAATGATCTATTCTCGTGAATCCATCAGAGATTGGTCATGGGTCCGGACAGAACCATCAATTCCTCCAGACCCGGACTGTGGTCCGCCATTTGGGGATGCCTGCTTTCTAGAAACGGATAAGAATTCAGAATGGACCAGGGGCAAGATACACTATAACATACAGAATTTGCTGCATTGTTTGGGTGCGAAAGGCTGGGAATTGGGCTCTCTTATCGGGGTACATCGCCGTGGTAACTTACGCTGCAGAGCTAACCTACTCCAGAGCAGGAATTATGTTTAACTTATTCAATTGGTGAAATTGGTCCTACAAATGGTTGGTTAGTTACTTACTTACTCAGCCAAAGAACCACTTATAGGGACAGCCCTCTATGGCCGAGCCAAAAATAAAAAGAGCTAAGAGCATCGTCACTTAAAAGAGAATATTGCTTGGAACGTAACGTCCTAATGGCTGTAGTACTACTGTAGTAGTAGGCCTGACAGACGGCACACACACACAGCTGACAACTTCCCAGCTAAATTACTCACTAGACTGTCTGTTTATTTAGCTTCAGTGTTTCCCCTATATGCACCTAGCAGCGGCGGAGGGGAGAGCTCCATCTTATCTCTTTAAAAAGCAAAAGTTATGTTATTTTGTGCTACGGGAGGAGAGCTCCGTATTCTCTTTAGAAACTCAAATGTCCTGTATGTACTTGAGCCTCGAGCCCTCCTGGTGCTGGCAGACACATAGAAACCTCACGGCAGCAACTTAGCAAGGCAAAATGTCCCTTCCGCTGCTGTAACTCCATCCCAGGGGAAACACTGAGCTTCATACTGCAGCTGCTGATAAACGATGATTAAACATGTTTTTCCATCAGGTTATTGTTGCAGCTGGTTGTTAGGCTCCATGGTGAGAGATGAACATCACGCTGCTGCAGTGATGTCACTGCCGTTGTTTTAGGAGTATTACAGTATTGGTATGGGTGCATCCTAGGGTTGCAGCTATCAAATCTTTTTGTAATTGAGTAATCTACAGATTATTCCATCGACTATTCGAGTAATCGGATACAAAATTAACATTGTATATACAGTAGTTCCCATATACATGTTAATTTCTTAACACATTTAGTCAATCAGATTCAGAATCAGGTTTATTGCCAAAGTAAGTTTTCCCTTGCAAGGAATTTGTCTTGGTTGTGTATGGTGCATACAATAAACATGTAATAAAAAAGAGAAAGTACTGGAATAGAAATTTACACAAAAAAATATATGAGACACTATAACATATAACATAAACAAGTATGTACAATATAACTGTTTTGAGGCAGTGCAGTTTGTGCAGGGAGTACAAAAAATAACAAAACTGGATGTGCAAGTTCAGTGTATATATACAATATCAGCCCACCACGCACCTGTCCCGGTACCGGTTGTGTTTCTGCTGCTTTTTAACGGTTCTGAACGACGACGCTCCGACAGTAAAGGCAGTGTTCCCGGCCCCGCCTGCAGAGAACCGGAGACCGGATCAAACGACCGGTTCTTAAAACTATGCCCGACCGGACCGCCGGTTCTTAAAACTACGCCCGACCGGACCGACCGGTTCTTAAAACTACATCCGACCGGACCGACCGGTTCTTAAAACTACGCCCGACCGGACGGCCCGGTTCAGACGGAGATGGTGAGACAGGACCGGTATCTTACGATGCGAGGGGAGACAGTGAGACAGGACTGGTATCTTACAGTGTGAGGGGGGACAGTGAGACAGGACTGGTATCTTATAGTGTGAGTGGAGAGGGTGAGACGGGACCGGTATCTTACGGTGTGAGGGGAGACGGTGAGACAGGACCGGTATCTTACGGGAGGGGAGACAGTGAGACAGGACCGGTATCTTACGGTGCGAGGGGAGACAGTGAGACAGGACCGGTATCTTACGGTGTGAGGGGAGACAGTGAGACAGGACTGGTATCTTACGGTCTGAGGGGAGACAGTGAGACAGGACCGGTATCTTACGGTGTGAAGGGAGACGGTGAGACAGGACCGGTATCTTACGGTGTGAGGGGAGACGGTGAGACAGGACTGGTATCTTACGGTGTGAGGGGAGACGGTGAGACAGGACCGGTATCTTACGGGAGGGGAGACAGTGAGACAGGACCGCTATCTTACGGTGTGAGGGGAGACAGTGAGACAGGACCGCTATCTTACGGTCTGAGGGGAGACAGTGAGACAGGACCGCTATCTTACGGTGTGAGGGGAGACAGTGAGACAGGACCGGTATCTTACGGTGTGAGGGGAGACAGTGAGACGGGACCGGTGTCTTACAGTGTGAGGGGAGACGGGTGTTATGGGCACAGCAACTTTCTGTATGAAAAAATGATCAACATTCATCTTCATTTTTGACGCTCAAGTCACTCCGCCTGATTACTTTTCCTCACAAACATTCAACGAAGAGGAGACCGGGGTCAGAGCCAATCAGAGATGAAGGCCCGTCCCTACCCGGCCTCTGATTGGCTCAGACCGTGGTGATTCATCTCTGTATGCTGTGGGGAAAAAACATGACACTACACAACACAAACAGACCAGCTGAATGGAGCACCGGTGGACCAAGGAACATATTTAGCTGCACTTCACTGATTTTTAGTCGCATGTGCGTCCTGCATGTTTGCACTCTCTACTAGGGATGCACAGCTTTTCACTGAAATTCTAGGCCAACACCGATATTTAACATTAATTTAACAGTTTACTGATATTTTCCGAATGTTTATTTATTTGCCCTTTTGTGTCAAGGACACAAAGAAATCCTCTTTATGAACAAAATAACTTAAATTAATTCAGCCTTTTGTGAAAGTGTTCTATGTGTTAACACACAGTCACAGTCAATATGAAATAACCCTGAATATACACCCTGTTTCACATGAAAAAGATTGAAAGACTGCTTCAAAGACCCTTTTAGCCTGCTATACAGCTAAACGCTCAATGAGGATATTTTGGTACTTTGCTCAACAAAATAAATGCAACCAAAAGAGTTAATGTAAATGTAATAAGAAAATAAACAACTACATAATAAATACAACAACAACAAAAATAGGGAAAATGTTTTACTATTATCTTCCATCCAGTTTCAGTTTTTTCAGTTAAGCACAAACTTCAGGCTGGAGCATGAACACAGGCCTTTTTAAACACAACAACTGCCTCCCACTTAGTAAGATGCATGTTTTTCTAAACAAAGCATAATAAGCATCTCTGCCTTGTTGCAGCTCAGTCTATTTCTCTTCTCATCCGAGATGGGAGAAGCAGAGCTGGACAGCCGCTCACTGTTGTATGCTGTTGCATACACTGTCCTTCTCGGCCTCCTACATGTCATGTAGAGTGGGACTGCACAGTGATTTACACTCTCAAAGTAGCGCTCCTTATGTCCCCGATCTTGCAAATAGCAAGTGGCAGTTCTTTCTCCCAGATCATGTAATACATCCACACGACCTATATTTTCTATTAATTTAGTTTAATGAACCTCATGTGCGGACGACACCTGCACGTGCACACAGCATGTTGCCATGGAGATAATTAAAGCTGCAGCAGCGCTGCAGAAAGGCAGTTTAGGACAGTAGATGTAAAGCAAGACTGACACCCCTGCTATAAAAAAGGTTAAAACACCGAGCTCCTGTTGACACTACACCTCATTGACTTTGCATGGGCGTCCGTCACGTTATGCTGAATTGAATTGTGGGTCTTGCCGTGTCCGCAAAGGCATCTCCCCCATGCGCCAGACACGCCTTCCCTCGTCCGGCACCGGTCCGTCAACATGCGTGTGTAGTGTGAACGCGTCCTCTGTCTCCTTTCTGAGCTCAGCTGCATGTTACACTATAGACACTGACCTCTGGTGGCGTCTGTTGGTCACTACAACACATCACAATCCAAGACGGTATCATAGAAAGCGTGTGTGGCACTATTGAAAATCGTCTAGATTTGTAAATACCCTGGTATACCGTGATATTGCCCAAACCTACCAACTTGAGTTGTTCTGGAACATCTCTACTACCAACTCCGTTATCTGTGGAGTGTTTGATGTTCTCATGTATAGAACATCAAACACCAGGACGTGGACTCAGAGCTTTGACTTGATTGACTTCTACAAACAGTCCAGTGGTAGTCGACGCATATAGACCCCGCAGGGTTTAACCAGTGACCTTGTTAACTGGCGACTCTCAGCTGAATACATCATGGTGAGAGAACATATGTCCTCCTTAAGCCTTCAGTGTAATTTCAATAAATCTGTTTATTATGATATATTATCACATGACTTAAGTTACGATACGATCTTAATGAGATTTAAAACATCTTGTGATACCGGGTATGCTTAGTATTGTGATAACATATTATGCTTTATCTTTTTTTTAACTGCAAATTATGCAGTTTGCCCATTTTTGTCTGATAAGATAGGTTTCACTCCTTTTTGTTCAACTTGTCTGTACTTTTTTACAACTTTGTTCATTTCACTCACACACACTCGACACATTTTGCTGCAATAAAAATGATTTGTCATTCAAGCAGACAGACTAAGCAACACATCAAAATGGGTCATAAATGTTGCATCATGCATCCACAGATTCTGCCGTTTGGAAAATTGTGAAGGTGCTGATGATGTAAAAAGAATGTGATGCCCATGAAACGCCTTCAGTCTGGGAGAGTTTTGCTGATAACTGATCATTGGCCTCCTCCTGTAGGTCTACTGGGGGGCTAGTTGATGCCGGTTCAGAGTACCAGAAGGCCTTGGCAGAGGAGGTAGCAAAGCTTCAGAGACTCTATGGTGGTGGAGACCTCGCATCTTTTCCAGAGTTGAAATTCTCAGGTGAGTCAAGTTATTCCAGCCCCGTTACCTACAGTTTGAAACCTCAAAATCAGAAACACGTGGTGCACTCCAAAACCACACAGTTAGGTTTAGGCAACAAAACTACAGTACTTTGGTATATAAAAATCGTCATGGCAACAAAACCAAAATGCAACAAAAGTACTTGTTCACACGAGACCGTAACAGATGGTTTCCTGGTCAAAGCTCTGTTTGGACCAGGAAACCAGACCCTGCTCAGATTAATTTTTGATACATCCACCGCAGACATAGTACACAATACGCAGATTAACCAGCCATACGAGAGCAGGCTGGTTAATCTGCTTCTGGTCAACCATCCTGCAGTGTGAACAGCATGTTTTTTCCTGCTCTTAACGCCTGAACTAAGTGGTATCTTTTTAATACTAAAGCATTGTGAAAATATATTAATTAATGTTTATCAACCGTAATCTACAACAATTTAAATTGTTTACCAAGTGTCTATGGCCACAGCTTCTTAAAACTTTAGCTTCATTTTAAAACGGAGCAGTTGCTATGCTCCCTTTTACGTGATTGTTGTCCAAACTGCCTTTTTAGAATGGCTACCTTCGTCTGTGGCTTAATTTGTCTGATCATTTTGTATTGAAAAGCTCACCACTTCTACACTTTTATTGTGGATATTCAGGGTACATAGTCATATTCATACCTATAGGTAGACTGCCATGATGTCACACTGGGATCGTAAGAGTTTTCCCTTATGATCCGAGTGTGATGTCTTGTCTGGATGCTGTGATCAGGTTTCAGAAAATGTAAAATGTGAAGTACTAAATCAAACATGTACTGAGTTAATATCGCTACTTTGTGTTTTTCAGAGCCCAAGTTGGATGAAGTTTCCCAGAAGTGAACATCAGCACTTTGCAACAGAACTTTTCTATTGTTGCCGCTTCCCTGTACATCTGTGTCAACGGTCTGCTTAATGTCCATGTTACAACAAACCATTGCCTCCTAGCTTTATGAGGGTTAGTTTCCATTTCAGTATCAAGGTAGTTGATGGGAATGGATGTACATTTCTGGCAGACAAAGTGAACTTAGAGCTGTGAAATAAGCTTTGTGTAGATTAATCCATGCTGAATGTGAAATAAAAACAATAAATTCCAGTTTATTTTGTCCATTTCATGTTTGTCGTCTGCATGCCTCGTTGTACTGCTGTCAGGGAACATCACAATAACTTTATTTTCAAAACAAAGTACTGCACCCACACTGGAACAAAAGTCAGGCTTTCATAGTATTCACCCTTGGGTGCAACCAAAGAAAGTAGTGCTTTAGGGTGTCTTATTTCACCATATCTAAACACGGTCAAATATAAATACACATATCAAAATAAAAACATTATATAAATTGACACACTTATAGCTAAACTGTCCTATCAAAAATGGCTACTAAACATCTGTCATGTATGTATGTATATACTTACCACCCCTTGCACATATGACATTCACTATATTTGTAACCAATGTCAATTCTAAACAGAAGTGCACCCTGTTCATCTCTAGTCTGCTTGATTCCCTGAGCCATGGATGGTCAGTCCGAGCTCTACTAATCGAGCAGTGATCACATGTGACCACAGGTGGTTTGACAAATCCAACTGTAGTATGTAGTAAAGATTTTGAACAATTCAAGGTCTGATGTATGATTTCCGAAAAGCATCTGGTGTGACCAACATTTGTTTCACAGAGTGCAACATCTTCTTTGCCTGGAGGTGATCAGGGGCCCGTTCCAGAAAGTAGGTTTTCCTGAAACTCTGAGTTTGTTAACCCTGAGATGAGGGATACTCTGAGTTTTCCGTTCCAGAAAGAGAGGTAACTCAACCTTTAGGTCAGTTAACATAGTAACTGACTCTGTGAACCTAACCTGCTCGCTGGCAGGTTTTCTTCAACAAACCCTGAGTTTCTCCTACATGTCTCCGCCTTTTTCCGGAATCTGAACCAACTCTGAAAAAAATCTGCCGTCCTTTCCTCGTCAACCTAATCGATATGGAAATAAAACATGTAGAGACAGACAGGTAACCAGTCTATCACAGGGCCGACATGTAGAGACAGACAGGTAACCAGTCTATCACAGGGCCGACATGTAGAGACAGACAGGTAACCAGTCTATCACAGGGCTGACATGTAGAGACAGACAGGTAACCAGTCTATCACAGGGCTGACATGTAGAGACAGACAACCATTCACGCTCACATTCACATCTACGGGCAATTTAGAGTCATCAATCAACCTATCCCCATCCTGCATGTCTTTGGACTGTGGGAGGAAGCCGGAGAACCCAGAGAGAACCCACGCTTACACAGGGAGAACATGCAAACTCCACACAGAAGGAACCCGGGCCGACCCGGGGATCGAACCCGGGACACTCTTGCTGTGAGGCAAGAGTGCTACCCACTACACCACCGTGCAGCCCCACCAATCACATATCTAAACAATATTCTCCTTATTCACATTTAAAAATATTCACATTTTCGACATTTCATATCGCGGACATAATGCAGATTCTTTGCAGAGCTCTTAAGATTTTTTTGCGAACGGGTGTTTTCTGAAAAAGGACATTTCTTTATTGAAATAGCTGCTTATATTTACTGTATAATATGTGAAATATGATTAAAATCATATGCCTTAGTCTAGGTATATGTGCAATATTTTTATGCTTAATTTTCAGCTGAAGCCAGTTTCTTTTTGTGCCTGGGGGATTACACCTACATAAAAATTATTTGTTCATTGCGCTACTTTGAGATCTACAGGAGTCGAAGCCTTGTCGCCTGCACCGTAGGCAGTGTTGCTAACCGTTACACCACAGTGTTGCTCGGCGTGGCTGAAAATAAAGACTTATCACCTTTAGACCAATCGACTGTTTCATTCAGTTATACACATTAAGTCGGGCCGTAAATGTCCGCCACGACAACTGTCTCTACTTTGCTGCAGTTACGTTGCTCCACTTTCTAAGGATGAGCTCGTTTTCTACATAAACACTCAGTAATATCTAATAACGCTCTCCCGGTTGCCATGGTGAATCGTAGTATCGGAGCTCCATTGATGATGGCTTTGTAGAGTTGGCAGGCACGCGCGTAACTCAGAGTTTACATACTCAAGAGTTGATTGAACTAATTCAAAACTGCTGTTCTGGAACCGAAAACTCAGAGTTGCCCATCTTAGAGTTGGTTGACTCAGAGTTCAGGGTTAGGTTCAGAATTTGTTGAACCTGCTTTCTGGAACGGGCCCCTGGTTGTTGATTATGATCCACTCCTCTTCTTCGCACTGCCAAGTTGCTGGATGTTGGCAGGAAGTGGGAATCGCCATTGTACATGCCGATCCAGAGCATCCCAACATGCTCAATGGTCACATGTCCGGTGAGTATGCAGGCCATGCAAGAACTGGTATGTTCTCAGCTCCCAGGAGTTGTGTTCACAACTCACACACCCTGGTCACATCGCACCCACCCTGGTCAGATTATGTAACAGGACCTTGGGTTCCTTGAAAGGCGCTATATAAATATCAGTTATTAAAAATTTTTCTGAAGTAATTTACATTTAGGTCATTTAGCTTTTTGGAGTTACTCTTTTGTCCAAAGCGACTTACAATAAGTACATTTGTCAAAAGAAGGAAACAAAGAAACCACAACATATCATTGCCGATAAAGTAAGAGCTAAAAATAGAACAAGTGTTAGATCCTTGACTGAGTAAAGTAGTAGCTGTTCAGCAAAACATACCTTAAGAGCAACAGTGCTATGATCAGAGTACTATAGGTAAGGTTTTTTTGTCGGTGGGGGGGGGGGGGGGGGGGGGGGTTAGTAGGTCATGCTCCACTTTGGCCAGAGTTTTTCAGAAATAATCATTTTCTGTGATAAAAATCTGGGTTTTCGTGTAAATGAGAGGTCATACCGCGTGGAAATATCTGCGTTTTCCCTTTGTGTAAATGGGGTCTAAGGCACACCAGCAAAAATCATGCTGTCTAATCAGCAGATATGATGATCATCTCAGCAAAGAATCCAGCCATCGATGGGTTGATGATTTTGGTTTCCATTGGCCTTTGTTACATAATTCTGTTCTCAACAAGTTATACAACATACATCAGTAAAGATTTCCAACTTAAGTAATTTATTCATCAAGATCTGATGCGTGATTTAAGGCTTCCCTTCATGTTTTTGAGCAGTGTACATTTCTCCCAACCAATTCAAATGGCTTTATGTATTTAAGTGAGTATCAGAGGCGCTGTTTGTGAACAGGCAAGGCAGGCAACTGCTTGGGGCCCCGAGTTGCCAGGGGGCCCCCGAGACTCGGCCCGAGGGCTGTTTTATGAATGTTTAAAAAATCAATTTGATGCCCGCCCGCCGCCGCCGCCGCCGCCGCCGCCGCCGCCGCCGCCGCCGCCGCTGCACATTTTGTAGATGTATATTTTCAACTAAGGCTTTGTTAAAGTTATTTCTGTTATTTAAATTTGTATTTTATATTTGATGCCAAATGTGCAGACAAGCACCTTGTTATTTAGTTAGTTATTATATTGTTTTTATTGTTCTTGACATTTATATATGCACATTTTGAATATAAAAAACGTTGGTTTCATACATCTTTCGTTGGCGTCAGATTATTTAGAAGATTATTCTTGTTATTGTTTAGTCAGAAGGGCCCCACTGAAAATTTTGCTTGGGGCCCCAACAGACTCTAGAATCGCCTCTGGTGAGTATGCAACATTTAGTTTCTGATAGGCCAAAGAAATCATTCCAAGTGTATTCAGTGTTGCATTTATTGTCATTTGACCTCAAGTCATATAGCTCCAGTGTGCAAGCATGAGCTTTAGCTGACACTGAAATGATTGATCGTATAGCAATGTCTCCATCTTAGACAGGTAAAAGTGAAACTAAGATGTCTACGGGTTCCCGGGTGGTGAGCTCCGACGATTTAAAAAACTCATCGGAAAACGGAATCAGACCGACCAGAATATAATCTGAGTACTGACAGGTAGTGATGTTACGAGATGTGCCGAGGCTTTCAAAGCGTGTGTCGAGTAATGAAGGGGGCGTTTCCGCGAAGCGCGTGGGAGGAGCCAAAAATGATGACGTCGGAAGCCTCGCTGCCCGGCTGTACAACGTGATTGCTTCGGGCAGTGGTTCAGATTTTGCAGCGAGGTTTACAGCTAAATAGACCCCTCAGGCTCCATTCAACATGTGGGTTTTTGAAGGAGAGTTGCGATCAGTTGAAAGTTTGGATAGTTTGTTTGGATAATAGAGTTTAGATAGCGTTTATATAGTTTGGAGATAGTTTGGAGAGTTAAGGGAGAGAGAGAGATTTAGGAGAGTGATGATACCATTTGGGGACAATTTACACACACAGAATACATTCAAACTATTTATTATACACATATGTGATAATTACAGAAATTATTTCGTCATGGGGCGGCCGGTGGGCTCAACGTCCTTGATGCGGCGATCCCAGGCTTGACTCCCGGCCCGCGATCAGTTTCCTGCAGTGTCTTCTACCTCTCTCTCATGTTTCCACACTGTCTACAGTATAAAATAAGAAGAAGGCTTGAAGGATCTTTAAGAAATTATTTGGTCATACATTTTTTGTAATTCATAGTTATTCCCAACAGACACAACAATGCAATGCATCACACATTATGTGGTTCAGATACAGCTGCCTGTGATTATACACTTGGCCAGTAGGTGGTTTCGTGTGCACATGAAGCTTCGGGAAATTAACCCTTTCTCGAACCAATTGCTCAAATGGTCCAATGCCTCGTGAGGCTTCATCTCACCATCACTACTACTGACACAAATCATCCCATAAAGACTGAGAAGAAAAGCAGCGGGCCGTGCCGGTGGATCAGAACCCAAACGTAGCGGACAGACTGGCGGACGGACCGGAAGTGATGATCGGAAGTACCCGCTGAGCTAATGCTAATCTTCTGTCGGTCAACAGGTATCACAAGCAGCACAACTACATCACGTACCAAAGAACATGTCCTATTTATTTAGCCAAAAACAAACCCTTGTGACAATGATATAGTACATAACACATATTACCATGAGAATATGGCCGTCGGACTGACACCTTTGGTTTGGTTCATATCGGTCTCGTTGTGGAACTGTTGTGTTTAGCTCATAGTTTCCGCCCGGAACATAACTGGGAACACGAAATGGCGACCTCCTTGCTGCGGTTAGGACGACTGGGTACCCTCAAGGTAATAATAATTGTGTTCCTTCCTGAACGTTCCGTATGAGATTTGTTCGGACAACATCTTTATAGAGGTTATGTAAGGTTTATCCGAGACATCCGGTGTGACATAGTTCACTCCATGCGGATGTCTCCCCACTGACCCCGAGACGCCATGGACTCCACCAGCGAAAACACAATACCTTCACCACACCTGACGTCCTACACGTATCTATAACTATAACCGTTTGAACATAACACCACACAACACGACCTGCTCAGGCTAACGAGCTTTCCTGCTGCATGCTCCACGTTGAACGTGGTTGTGTGAATGTGTGAAAGCTGTCTGCTCTATGAAGATAAGTTTAAGTCTAAGTCTGCTCTGCTGCAGGGTCTCCGGCTGGAGAGCTGGCGGGTCCTGAGTCGCCGCTCCGCTGCTCCCTTCTGCACTCAGGCTGAGGAGCCCGCAAAGCCAGCGAAAAAGCCCAAATCTGCTAACAAGAGTAAGGCAATTCATTTTGTTCACTCCATGACATTTTAAATTGAATAATACGAATTATAAACTTTATATTATTATTATTATTATATTAATATATTATTATTATTATTATTATTATTATTATTATTATTATTATTATTAATAATAAACAATACAGTCAGTACAAATGTTTTACAATAAAGGAAAATGGACAAAAATAAACATTTTGGTGGAAACAATTTGAGATTTATTAAATGTTGAAAGTTTGATGTTTTGTGAACAATTATTATTTGCTACCTAGAACCTAGAAAATCAATACAGCATAGTATTATATTATTTTGCAATGGCAATGTTGTATTGATACATGGATGCCATTTATCTTTTATTATATAAATGATATTTATTGCAAATACAAATTAAATGTTTGGTAAGGATTGCTTCTTCAGTCCACTAGCTGCTTCACTAGAGCTTTTTCTGGTGTGGTCATTGGGAAGTCAGCTGATTTGACTATGTAGATCATAATACCACAGGTCAGTTTGTCAGGTTTATGACGGAACGTTTTTGAGGGTTTGATGACAGTGTTGGTAAAAATAAAAATAATTGCAATGAACCGAGGTGAAACTTTCTTATTCGATAAAACAGGTCTTGGAAAAAAGAATAATGATATAATTTAAGGCATATCCAAAATGTTTAAAATCGCAATAATTTCGTATCGTGATAATATTGTATAATGGGGCCTCTTGTGATTCTGACGGCCACTACTATTTTGTGTCTTGATTACACAAAATAAGTATTTTCCAGCCACCTCAGAACATCTTTCAAAGGTGAAAGCTCCCTGTAGGTCTTCTCTGTGTTGGGGACAGCTAGAAAAAACAACCAGTGTGGGGCTTCTCAGTACACACCACAATCTCTGTCCAAATCTACCAACCACTGATTACAATAAGTAGAATAATGGTGCAAATATTAAAGCCAATACCCATATTTGTGGCATGGATATATAAATTATTACATAGAATGCAAAAAAAACCAAACAAGTAAAATACAACATTTAAAAAGAATTGCAGCAGTGCAAAGTGCAAAGCAAGTGCCAAAACGAGTATCATGCCTGTATCAGTAATAAAAAGCTAAATCAATCATATTATGATTTTAGCTTTTCTTTACAATTATATAGCTAGTTTGCTTCCCTGATTGTAATGGTAGTGTGTTCCATAGCTTTTAGCGTGTCATTGAAAGGCTGTGTCCACAATTATATATAAGGAAGAGAACTTCAGATCAAATGTTTGTAAAGTTTTGTTTGCTGGTTGTTATTATGTATCGATGAAGATTTACCCATTGTTTTCCTTCTGTCTGTTATGTTACATACTATATGTGTATACATGGTTTATGATTTAGTTACGCTGATTTTAAAGCTTAATGTCACTTTCTTTTTTACAGTGCATGAAATGTGCCTTAAGGTCTAATTCTTTGTTCTCTTCCAGTCATCCAAAATAATGCACTATTAAAATTAAGTTTATACTTGCTTGTGTTGCTTATTGTGAATATAAAGACTGTACAATATAAACACGGTTAACAGTTAAGTTTATGTATTTTAATAAATTCATATTGTGTTGTGGTAATTACATTTTTTATTTGCAATATTGCAGGAAAGCATAATGGGTGCGACATAACGTTTGGAGGTCATGCAACTTTGCTGTTAATGTTTGCTATTATTTAACCCCTCTTGTACAATTACCCATTTTCCAGCAGAGGCTCCAGATGAGAGAGCAGCCTTGTTAGCCTGCAAGACAGCAGTTGCCTTTCCAGCTAGACTTTTATTGCCTGGAGATTTCCCAATACAGTCTCTAGGTAAAGCTGAACCAGTGGCCACCCCAGAGACAGTTGTAGCTGCAGCAGCTGCAGCGCCTGTCTCTGCTACAGGTGAAGCAGCCAGAGCTGAGCCAGAGGCAGCAGAGGATCCAGCTGCTGACCCAGATGTTACTCAGGTTATCGCAGACACAGCTCTACCTGTAGTTGACGCAGCTGCTGAGTCCCTGCTTGACGCAACCATTAAAACCTCGGCACCAGATGACGCTCCAGTTGCAGCCTCCACCATAGGCGATGTAGTTCCAGGTGCCGCAGCCTCCTCTGGACCCAGTGGCCCAGCAGCAGACGGATCATCCTCCTCATCATCTAGCGACTCTGACTCAGACTCAGACTCTGAGGATGACAAGACAGAAACCAAGACCTCACCATCAGCAGTGTCAGAACCCACTGTGGAAGCAGAAGTCCAGGAGGTCACATCAGAAGTGAAGGAAGACAGTAATGAAGCTAAGAAGGAAGTTCCACCAGAACCTGAAACTACCCCTGCTTGTGCTACAGAAGACACTGCTCCAGCAGCAGCGGCTCAATTCATCGTCGAGGCCCCCAGTGTTTGCTCTGAGGAGTTAATAGACCCCGCTCCCGAGAACTGTACTGCCACCAAAGACCATGTGACCATTCCAGAAGTTTCAGTTGATGCAGTGGAACCCGTTGCATCTCCTGCCGTTACTGTGGCCCAAGTAGAAACTCCAGCTGAAGTTGTGATCCAGGCTTCAACTCCAGATAAAGCCCAGAGTGATGAACCTGTAGAAACCACTGAGTCTGCCGAAGCCCCCGCAGAAGCTACTGAAGCGCTCCCTGCTGAAGTTGCTGCCGAGGCAGCAGCTGAAGTGTCTGCATCTGTGGAGAGCACCGAGGAGCTGATGGACCCGGCTCCAGTCATAGCTGAAGCTACTCCGGCTGAAGCTACTCCCGTGGCAGCTGAAGTAACCACTGTGGAAGCTGCCGCCGAGGCTGCAGCTGAAGTTTCTGACCCTGTGGAGGAGCTGGTGGACCCGGCTCCAGTCATGGCTGAAGCTACTGAAGCTGCTCCTGTAGAAGCTGAAGCGGCTGCTGAGGCTGCAGCTGAAGTTTCTGCCCCTGTGGAGAGCACTGAGGTGCTGGTGGATCCGGCTCCAATCGTGGCTAAAGCTGCAGGAGAGGAGCTGCAGGCGGACGCCCCAGCTGAACCATCTGAGGGTACACACTACATCACCCTATTCCCCAAATCTCTACCTTTCCCTTTCCTCTTTGTGGATCTATGAATCCCGACAGATGACCGTCCTTTTCTCTCTACTCTACTGTTGTAGTCTTAACCAGGTTGCCACTTTGTTTTGCATGGGGTTCATATTGCACTTTAACAATGCTTGCAGGTGCATTCCCTTTCCTAAGGCATTTTCTACATTTTACTATTTGTTTTAACATTTCCTTTGCTTGCATTCTGCTAATTGAATCGTAGACTTGTAGTCTATCTTTGACCCACCCACACAACCATGCTGTTGCTGTCAACGTATGACCACGGAGATGTTGCTCATTGCAGAGGTTACAAGTAACAAAGTACAAATACTTTGTTACTGTACTTAAGTAGATTTTTCAGGTATCTGTACTTTACTTGAGTATTTATTTTTCTGATTACTTTTTACTTTTACTCCCTACATTTATACACAAAAGTATCTACTTTCTACTCCTTACATCGTAAAAATAGGCTCGTTACTTAAAAAAAAAAAAAAAACTCCACAGATGGCAACAATACGTAAAAGCATACGTAAAAGACGTGAAGAACTTGAGAGGGAAAGAGGGAGAAGAAGAGGGGGACAGGTTACCGCGGGAAGAAGTCGAATGAGTGAGGGGACGGAAGCAAAGCGGGGTCCGGGATTATTGCTGACGGCGACACTTCAGAAGATTAAGAGAAGCAAGACATTCCCCGTCCATGGCCCTATTTAAAAGAATTATTCCTTGTTGTCGGCTCCAAAAAGGACTCATGGCGTATGCGCTGTGTCCTGTGTCAACCGAAAAACCACGAGCTGCTGGCGTTCAAAAATTAATTTTTACTTTTTACTTTTACTTTGAAAGTACGTTTCGGAGCCTGTACTTTCTTACTTTTACTTGAGTAAAGGAGTTGAATCAGTATCTCTACTTTTACCAGAGTATTTTTTTACACATGTATCTGTACTTCTACTTAAGTACAGAATATGAGTACTTTTGCCACCTCTGCATACCATGACAATAATTCTGCTCATGTTTCTACTTGTTTCCCCTCTTTTGGTCACTCGGGAGTCTAGCACCTATCTCTATTTTAAAAAACCCTTGCTGCAGTTGCCAAACCCATCTTCACTCCCAGAATATTTGACTCTTCTTGATATATTGCTCATTCTTGTCATTTGTAATGTTTCTCTTTGTAGGAAATATGGGTTACAGGTTTTTTGAGTTAGTGTTAGGGTAACCGGTAATAATGCCATTGTTTGGATTTCTTGTGCCAGGTAATGTGCTTGCTATCAGTAATGTGAGTAGAGTGCACGGGTCCTACAGTGGAGACGTGTTCTCCTGTCTATGACAGCAGCTGGATGTAGAAGCTGGGAGTGGTTGGAGTCAGGAAGCAGGATTACACACTTAAAAAATGATTAGATCATAGTCATAAGACAGCAGCTACCAACCAGTGGTTGTCACATATTTAAATCCTAAGCATTCCAGTAACTACAGCCTACAACACTTCTCTGACCAGCTGGATAATTCTGATTCCTGGAACAACAACCTCCTCACCGTGGTCATTCATTTGACCACCTGTTTTTGTTTGAACTTTGTGAATCTGCTCTTCTCCTGGAATTTGGGATACGCACGCCGTTGATTAATGAAAAAATGTAAATGTCTTAAAGGTATTTCTCTGTGATTGCAAATGTGTATGTTTTTTCCAGGATCTCATGTTTATAACCTTACTGTCACAGCATGCTATGGGTTTCCAGACAGATTTAAATACAAAAGTAAATGAACATACATTATGCACCTCTGTTATATCAGAAACACCAAAGCCTTGTTTCCAACACACTATGATTTTGACTGTGCGTCCTTTTTAAAAATCCATTACATGCTTGCCTCTGCCAGTATCTTATTTCTCTAGTATGAGCTGACTGTATTGTCTGCACCTTCACCAACATGATCCTTGAGGCTTTTCACACCAGTGTGTCTCCACACTGTTGGGGGTAATGTGACCTACTGCCACAGGAAATTCCCCACAATAAACCACCTTTGTCAGCATGTGTGAATATGTAAATGTCCTGTCGCTTCAGAAATCTTTTAAAAACGTTTACAAAGCAAGACACTTTTTTAAAACTTTTTTTAGTTTTATCAAAAATGCCTAGATCGAGTCGTAAATACCTAAAAATAGTAATAGTGACAAGGACACAGGAGTACACCCAGTATTGCATTTGCCTAACCTTGTGTTTTCTTTTCTATAATGCATGAACAGCAGGGAGATTTGTATGCTGGCCTTTGTGCCAGACACAGCTTTCTTACAGCCTTTTTGTTTCTTCCTTCCTTCTGCAGAGGCTGCAGCAGTGGCACCTCCAGAACCTGATGAGCCCTTTGACAACAGCAGATATAACAACTACCAGCACCATAGCTACACCCCCTACACATTTGCAGACCTGGATGTAGAGATGGCCAAGTTTCGCCTCCCGCAGCCCTCGTCCCTCAGACACTAGAAGAGGTGGCCTGGCTGCAATCCTTTATATTGC